>NC_054702.1:61227563-61400063 GCF_016097555.1 Gigantopelta aegis
AGATAGCAATACCAACTGAACGTTGTATAGGAAGGAAGGGAATGTTTTATTTAACGACGCACTCAACACATTTTATTTACGGGTATATGGCGTCAGACATATGGTTAAGGACCACACAGATATTGGGAGAGGAAACCCGCTGTCGCCACTTCATGGGCTACTGTTTCTCTATTGCACTGTACATAAAGTAAAAAATAATCAAAATAAATAAATTGAATTCTAAAATTCTGAAGAATATTTTTATTTAACTATGAAACACAGTTTTCTGTTTTTGAAAGATCGCTTCAGCTCTTATTTTTCAAAAAGGAAGGAAGGAAATGTTTTATTTAACGACGCATTCAACACATTTTATTTACGGTTTTGTGGTGTCGGATATATGGTTAAGGACCACACAGATATTGGGAGAGGAAACCCGCTGTCGCCACTTCATGGGCTACTCTTTTTGATTAGCAACAAGGTATCTTTTATATGCACCATCCCACAGACAGGATAGTACATACCATGGCCTTTTGTACACCAGTTGTGGAGCACTGGCTGGAACGAGAAATAGCCCAATGGGTCCACCGACGGGGATCGATCGTGCATTAAGCGAACGCTTTGCTACTGGGCAACGTCGCGCCCCTTTTTCTGATAGAGTTCAATATATATGGGGGAAGCGATAGCCACCGTAATTATTATTTTATGACTGGTGGGTCAACTTCATATATGTTTTTATCTATGCATACTTTTATATAAAAATAACAAAATTGAACAAAACAAAACAAAACAAAACAAAGCAAAGCAATCAAAAGAAACAACAACAACAAGAGTTCTTTAGGTATTTTGAATAGTCACGTCCAATAAGTAAATGTAATAAGTAACTGGTAATTGGTAACCTCTCCGATATCACCTAATTAACCTGGACATGTGTGTGCAAGGCAGTACCTAGCCTGAAATAACTGGGGGTTGGTGGGTAGGGTATAAAGGAATCGGGACTTTAAGTTCATTTCCATATAGGGCAATTCTAAAGAAAAATAGCACTTCTCCTGCCACACCACCACCCACACCCGATAGTTACAGCCCCGGGTGTACACATGGTTGCCCCGCGTGAATACGTCTGCGCCTTTACTGAATGCAAGCATGAATATAAGTTAATAAACGCATATAGCCCTTGTTATCTTAAACAACCAACAGATGGCCTATTAGGCCATGGTACAGATGTATATAGTTCACGTTTACAAGCGACGGGACGCGGGCATTCAGTGCGGGTTATTGTGTATAATATTAGTTTATTACATTAAAAATAAGATATTCTCGAACAACTTCCCACTTACATTGACATACTGTGCGTATTAATTATAATTATATAAAGGGGTTCAATGATCGCATGGAAACATGAATTAAACTTTGTTTTGTTTAAAGAGGCGAGGCGTAGCTCAGTGGTACAATGCTCGCTTGATGTGCGGTCGGTTTGGGATCGATCCCCGTCAGTGGGCCCATTGCGCTATTTCTCGCTCCAGCCAGTGCACCACGACTGGTACATCAAAGGCCGTGGTATGTGCTATCCTGTCTATGGGATGGTACACGGAAATGATAAAATTTCTCTTTAGAAAGTGAATGCAAGAATTGAATTTCTTCCCCTCTAGAAAACCCTGTATTTGAAGTAAAAGTTATTGTTTGGGGTAAAATAGAATATAAGATGTGACCACTTTTTACTCCTAACAATCAATTTCGGGGCCATTTTTGATTTAAATGATGATTGAATATATCAGTTAAGATCTGATATAAATGTATTCCTTTGTGAATAAAACAAAACAAAAATCCCTAAAATCACAATCTTGCTTTAATTGATGTAAATAAGACAAATTTTAATGTTCTTGTTCTGATCACTATAGTGTGGATATATTGGATGTAAATGATGCTGAACTATCTTGATGAGCTGGGAATAGTTCAGTATCAATCCTCTGACCCTCACAACACCGTCATGGACATCAACAGTTTCCAGTTCTGTTTTGACAGCCATCTTGGACGCCATCTTAAATATTTCAAAATGCTCAACGATACCAAATTTACACCTCTCGGATCCTTAATCAGCACTTCCGAAAGATGCAAACACCACAAAGAATATTGTAGATACCGATCTTCAAGGTTTATAAGAGCTTTAGTAAATACTAAAACACGGATTTCTTGACCACCTGAATAACACTTTTAATGTGTGTTAAGTAGGAAAGTTCATCATGCATTTTTGTTTTGTCCTAGGGTGTACTAAAACCAATTATAACAGTTTTGTTTGGTGCTCTCAGATGGTACCACTTTTTGGTCTGGCTCATGGACTAATAAGAGTAAGGGTACTTTTTGTTGTCATTGCATTTCATATAGTCTCTACCTATCCGTTTGAACAATCGACTCGTGTACACGTGTTGTGCCTTTTTGTGCAGTAGGCTTTGAATTCATGTTTGTATTCGAAATTTTAATCAGGGACGCTCAAAGTAATATAAAAGTGAGCGGGCTCAAAATCCCAAATGCATTGGTGGATTTCGAGGTTTTATCGAATTTAATATTCTCTTTTATGCACTCCCCCACATACAAGCTACTTAGAGGATCATAGATAACATTTTAAAAACTGTTTGGAAGGTAGACGGCAAAAGGGTATGAGACACCGAACAATCCAGGGAGGTAGATAGAGGTGGGGTGCACAGAAGAACTGTAGGCCAGTCAGATTTGTGCATATATGAGTCATTATACTCGTAGGCACGTTAGCCGAGGTGGAGCCACGACAGAAAACATGGTGTCGGTCCGGGAAGTAGAAAATCCTATTTTGGGTAAATCCGGTAAGCCGAATAATGAATGTCCCGGGAATCGGAGGTTCTTATCGATTTGCATTACTGCTTGTGTGCGTTTTTTTCTTTTGCGTATTATTTAATTTAATTTTCTACTATTAGGCTCTACTATTTTAAAGAATTACTTTGCTTGGTAGTAGTTCTGGCCCGTATCCAGGGGGGGGGGATCGGATGATCCTCCCCTCCCCTCCTCCCACCCCACACAAAAACTATTTATGTCCTCCCACGCATTCAGACCCACAGTTTATATTTATAACTGGCGAGTTTTATTCCTTGTTGCCACTAGATATGAAATAATACACACATGCATATAACTTGGATGTCAAATTAGTTCGACTTACCAAATGTCACGCAGCATCTAGATCTCGGCGTGTTGACGGGAGTTCCTTATTATTAAAATAATTTTGAGGACAATAAGGTTGCATTTTTGCAAGTAAAAATGGCCAAAAAAGGAGTGGGACCCCCCTCCAACATAAAACTATATATAACTTTATTAAGCATTCCTTTTCTCTTTCATTTTGTCCTCCCACGCTAAGCCATACGGTGACAGCCGCGATAGGATACCAATAACTGTAACTTTATTTTATAATACTATGCACGCTGGCCACTGGCACTCCCAATAGTGCTTGCTACGATCTGTTTCAGAGATGGTATAAATGGAATAACAATTGATCACTCTTCCACTCAATTTGACGTCATGCTAGCAGACGTGGCATTAGTATCCAACCAGGTTTGTCATGAGTAAAACGCCAAAAGGCTGTAGCTCGGTAGATTCGACACATGCAAAATCTAACTACAAATATAAAAAGGGTGTTATTACGTTAATTACATAGTCTAGTACTAAACAAGTTCGTTTTTAGTTGATATCAGTTGGCATTTGGATACGCGACCATCTGGTATGGCAACGTAGACATTACTAGTGCTACACAACTGGTATATAAAAAAATACGTCTAGGACATGTGTCGATGTATTTTGTTCTAATTTTAGCAGTGCTCCACAACTGGTATATGAAAATCGCTAGAACATGTATCGATGTATTTTGGTCTATTTTTACCAATGCTCCACGACTGGTATATGAAAGGCATCTAGAATATGTATCGATGTATTTTGTTCTAGCTTTACCAGTGCTCAACGACTGGTATATGACAATAGCCCAGAACATTGTATTATTGAATTTCAACCCACTTTTACTAGGGATTCACGACTAGTGTAGAGACAAATATCTAAGTTTAATGTAACCAGAGATGTGGTATCCTTTTTGAAAGGAGGCGATAAATGCTGGCTTGATGCACGGTCAGTCAGAGATCGATCCCCGGTGGTGGGCCCATTTGGGCTATTTCTTGTTCCGGCCAGTGCACCACGACTGGTATACCAAAGGCCGTGGTATGTGTTATCCTGTCTGTGGGATGGTGCATATAAAAGATCCCTTGCTGCTAATTGAAAAGAGTAACTCATGAAGTGGCGACAACGGGTTTTCTCTCTCAATATCCGTGTGGTCCTTAACCATATGTCCGACGCGACATAACCGTAAATAAAATGTGTTGAGTGCGTCGTTAAATAAAACATTTCCTTCCTTCCTTTTTGAAAAAATAAGAGCTGACGCGATCTTTCAAAAACAGAAAACTCTATTTCATAACTAAATAAAAATATTCTTCAGAATTTTAGAATTGTTTTTTTTTACTTTAAGTACAGTGCAATACGAGCTGAAATGAGATAGTAACGCTGAAGAATCGCATCCCTGAATTGTGAATAACATTAAAACTCGTTATCACTGTTGGTGTCCTGAATCTAGTATCAGATCTTCGATCGCATATGGACTAGTTGGCTACCTTCTAAAAGGCAGGCGTCTCATAGCGCAGATATCCCATTTGGAAGACAAATCACATAACTGGGTTATGCTATGGATCATGCACATCACTGCCCCCGTGAATGGTACAGCCTTTGAGTTACAATTCGGCAAACTAAGTCAAATTTACTGAATTGTTTTTTCGATGAAGCGTTCCAAATTATACGCCAAAATTACCTCAAGAAAACTGCGCAAATCTTTATATTTTGCACTTAATCCTACGGGACATTCAAAATTCAATAGCACCGCCTTACCTATAAACTTCGCTAGCCACAGTCTAGACAACCCAACCTTGCATCAATTCCTGCACCCTCGCCTGGCGTAGGTTATTTAATAAAATCTGTTCGTAATATTAATAATTCGTTATCCACATGGGTCAACATAACCGAGTTAATAATAACCATACGAGGCGCACGTGTAATAATTGTAATGACGTAATCCTAGCCCAGACTGTGCATGTGAAATATTACTTCATTTCGTCGTCTTCTAGTTGTGGTTGAAACATTTTGAGACGGCCCTTGTTATTTAAAAAAAGTACAATAATAATATGGATAATAAAGCAATTATTACACTCGCGTGTGAAAGAAAGAAAGAAATGTTTTATTTAACGACGCACTCAACACATTTTATTTACGGTTATATGGCATCAGACATATGGGCAAGGACCACACAGATTTTCAGAGGAAACCCGCTGTCGCCACTACATGGGCTACTCTTTCCGATTAGCAGCAAGGGATCTTTTATTTGCACTTCCCACAGGCAGCATAGCACAAACCATGGCCTTTGTTGAACCAGTTATCGGTCATTGGTCGGTGCAAGTGGTTTACACGTACCCATTGATCCTTGCGGAGCACTCACTCAGGGTTTGGAGTCTGTATCTGGATTAAAAATCCCATGCCTCGACTGGGATCCGAACCCAGTACCTATCAGCCTGTAGACCGATGGCCTAACCACGACGCCACCGAGGCCGGTACTCGCGTGTGTGTCGTACTGATTTTATGAAACTCGTGTCAGGATCCACGTATTACCCTCGCTTTCGCTCGAGCAATACAAAAATCCTGACACTCGTCTCATAAAATCACTATGACACGCACACTCGTATAATAATCCCTGTATGTGCCATTTAAGAAACTGAGCAACTTAGCTTAAAATGAATTACGAAAGTGTACAAATGTAATTTATTTATAGCGATACAATGCCAAACAAAACTACAGTTTACTACAAAACAATATCATGATAAAGATACATGTAAGAGTTAATTTACAAACATATATCAAGTTGAAACATTCATATGGATAGATAAACTACGTCTAAAAGACTATTAATATTTTAATATTTATTAATACATCACAAACAGCATCAGTATCATATTAACATCCAGGTGCATTGTATTTATATACAGGTACATGTATTTAGTATATAGAGAGAGAATAACCGACTTATGCATTCAATGTCAGCAGTATCATAAAAATGGAACCAATTACACAAGCATCACATAACGATACACTGTTACACTATTTGGTTCATAAAGAATACTACATGAGTGGCCGTTGGATAACATTTTGTCTTCCAGCGAGTTATTTCGAATAGAATAGAATAGAATGGAATAGAATAGAATAGATGTTTAACGACACCCCAGAAAGACAATTGCATCGGCTATTCGGTGTCAAACTATGGTAAATGCAAACCTTAAATGTTATTTCAAAACGTATTTACCAACAAATTTATTTGTACTGAAACATAACGTACGTTACTGCGCAAATTAATTTGGACTGAAACACTTTAATTATTGTTAATAAAAATCTCTGGTGGCTAGTATATTTACTATAGCTATTTTTTTATCCATGGTGAGCCCTGTAAGGGCCTGAAGAGAAAACAAAAGCCAAAATATTCTAGCTATTTTTTCTTCTGAAGATTCCCTGAAACACGCAATTTTTATTTTAAACCTCACATGGGTGTTTAAGAACACATTTCTAATGCCGGTGATTAAAACAATGGAATGTCGAGAATAATGACTTGTGGTCTTACAAGATACTCCCGGTTTACTTAGAGGTGCACATGATTTAAAACATTACCCAAACTACAACCCCGGGTGTAATGCTATTGGGATTATATAAGGCCAAACAAAATAATAGTTGTGGTTCCGATTACACGACCGTCCATAGAAACTCTAACGTTTTAAACAAAATCACAAAAACAAAAAATAAAAATTGCCGACCGACCGAGCATAAATTGATATCACCAACAAGTGGATTTTTTTTTTTTAACTTTTGCACAATATTCACAATTGAAGCATACCCTAAATAATTTGCCTCAAAACCATTTGAGCCTACATACCTACTCTAATGTTTCTGGCTTATGGAATAGGAACAACACCTATTCTGTTTGGCCTAATTATTAATTGAAAAAAAAACCACAAACAAAAACAACAAAACAACAGCAATCAGATACGCATCCAGGGTTTGTTTGGGATTACCAGTGGTTTGTACAGTGTGAATTGCAGATTAAGGCTAAAATGTGTCATTCGCAGAGTTCATGTCGATTACAATTCGCAAAAACGTTTACAACATGCAACATGAACTCTGAGCAATCACCATAATCATTATCACCTGTGTTTAGTTCAACATGACATGTGTCAATACAAAGTCCACTAGTTAATCAAATTTGTACTTCTTATTGTTAAATTTCGGATCTGTGCACGAACATGTAGGGTAATTACTATTACAGCACGGCTGAAGCCACGGTCGCCAAAAGAGTTTGGCGAGCGAATATTGAGTTTCAACTGGTATTAAGCCTTGTTGATGATCTTTCAAAGCTTCTTGCATCTTGTGGTATATTTCGGGAAGGTCAGTTGCATTCATTGGTCGCCTTTCTCCTGGGTCTGACGTCATATCGTAGAGATAAGGTGGATCGAGTGTTATCGAGTTTGCGCAATGGCATATGAACATACAAACATCCTGTCCAGGAAGGTAAGGTGGTTCTTTTAAAGCCAGCTTCCAAACGGATTTACCTGTAATAGATGCATGTACGTTATTAAAACACAGCAGTTTGAACAACAACCGAACCAGATAGGAATTGCCTTACCTACAGTAAGCTGGGCTTAATTTCACAAAACATTGTAAGTCAAGTTTTGCACGTAAACGTAAATCTACGACTAAATCAAAGTTTTTATTACTATTATAGTACAACAAATATAGTTAAAAGTATACATATTTCATTTTCTTTTGTCCTTAAAATGCTCCATCTCTGTAATGATTTAATTTTCTTTGTGAAATAGATGCCAAACAGATATAAATGTATGCCCGAGATAACTAGTCGCAGACGTAAACTTACGATGTTTTGTGAAATAGGCCCCAGATTCTGTGAATAAGACTAAATTTATGGTGTAACATTCAGGAATAATTCAGTTCTTTAAAACAAATTAATTAATAATTGTTTAGTTTTGTATGCACTGAGGTGAATTTACACAGATGCAACTATAAATCAAAATCACAGCAAGGCAACAACATATAGAGTAGTGGCAAAACATAACCATCCATCAAGGCGCCCAGAACCTTAAATCATCAGTGGCCACATAACATTACCTTTTGGCATATGCCAGCATCGACTTTTACCAAGTAATAGTACCTTTATGTAATGTAATACCTTGACAGAAAAATCAAATTCACAACATACAAAGGAGGTTTACGTTCTCTTTAAAGCGCTCGTGATTTCGCTGCTGTTTTCTCCAACTCATGAAAAACCATTCTCTTCCCACCCCTACATCACAAGCCAAATTGACCAATTGGATATCCATACATGGAATGATGACTCCCTATATTCGTGTAGCATGTAGCCATATCAGTCAAAGAACAATGACCGCTTCAAGGCACCCAAAACCTGAAATCATCAAAGGTGATATAATATTACCATTTGGCATATGCCAACATGATCTTTGATCAAAACCAATACAACCATTAAATACAATACCTTCACGTGGTCTGTACCGCACAGCATGGACCTCCGTACCGCAGTAATGAAACATGAACTCGTGTGAAGACACTAGGGTTTGTTTCTGGAGTAGCGGCAAGAGATCGTAGCCATCCAACTGGCGGTCGTCTGGTACTGACGCTCCCATCGCCTTGGCAACCGTGGGCAAGACGTCCATGAGGCTGGTTGGTTCGTCCACCACTGTTCCTGGTGTGATGTGACCAGGCCACCTCATCACTGTGGGCACCCGGATACCTCCATCCACTGTACCGTGGGCTTTACCGCCTGATCAAAATAACAAAATAAATAAATGTAGTTACTTTATTAATTAATTTATTTATTTATTACTCTCTCTCTCTCTCTCTCTCTCTCTCTCTCTCTCTCTCTCTCTCTCTCTCTCTCTCTCTCTCTCTCTCTCTCTCTCTCTCTCTCTCTCTCTCTCTCTCTCTATGTGTGTGTGTGTGTGTGTACGTGTGTTTGGTTTATATGTGTTTGGGGGCGGAAGTAAGGCACAACAGATCCTTCTGTGTCACTATTTCCCCCAATAAATCACTGGAATAGTTTTGTGAAACGTCCTAACTTAGAATCAATCAATATTTATAATACATTTTATATGATAATCATATTTATACAATAAACACCATATATAAAGCAAAAATAATACACACATTTCCTGACCAGAATTATTTTCAATTCATGAACTTAGCATGCTCTTTTCAATGCAAGAATTACTACGTGAATAAACATTAATTTCAGACTTGACATCAATAACATTATGTTTTGACATGTATTCTAGTTTTGTACGCAGAAATTGATAATAGTTATTACATTTTACACAATACCGTTGAGAAACCTATTGTGGTAACACTAACGTCGCTTCCAGTTTTGTATACACACATGCATTTGTTACATTTATTTATTACAATACCCCTTAGGATCCCGTTGTAGCCACCATGAGGCTCTCCGTGTTTGTTTCTTTCCTCCAAGTGACCTCCGTTATCCGATGTAAAATATACCATGGTGTTGTCCTTGAACCCAAGTTGTTCCAAGGACTTCAATATTTCGCCCACAGCCCAGTCCAGTTCCTCGACCGAGTCACCGTATGTCCCATGTCGACTCTTGCCACCAAATCTTTTCGCCGGGTGCAGGTATGTATGGACATGTGTCCACGACATGACCAACAAAAAGGGAGCGTCGTCTTTGCTTCTTTCCTCCAGAAACTCCTGACCTTCAATGACCAGCTTTCGCATCAGCGTCTCCAAGTCAATAGGTTGTTCCACGTTGTCGTACTCGCGGTAAATCTGGCTGTTTAACAGTTTGAAATTGTCAGTAACAAAGTAAAGGAGACCGAAAACAGCTGTGATTGTGAACAGAATCAAGAGAAAAAAGAGGATTCCGATGTTGTTAGATTTGTATAGACATGATGCTGTGATGAACATCACCAGGAAGATGCTCAGTATGCGGTAATAAATGTATGGGTCAACGGACTTCATTAGGCGTTCCCCCTCAGACCCAAAATCCTTGATGTTTGTGAGAGGAAGCCCGTAAAAATAGTCAAATCCGTGTTTCATTGGATGATGTGCAAAATCGGACAGTCGGTCTTTACTCCAGCCAAGATGCCATTTTCCTAAAATTAAAAATATAATCAACATCGATATAAAAATGTCACTGTTAAATTAAAACTAAAATTAAAGAACTGGTAAAAAAAAAAAAAAAAATTAGAATAAAAGTCGGTATATCTAAGAAATTGCAGTAAACGTTCAGGATAAAATCGAAAGGATTCCATCACATTTCTTTGTCCAAACACTCAACACATTTTATTTACGGTTATATGGAGTCGGACATATGGTTAAGGACCACCCAATATTGAGATAGGAAACCCGCTGTCGCCACTTCATGGGCTACTCTTTTCAGTTAGCAGCAAGGGATCTTTTATATGCACCATTCCACAGACACGATAACACATACCACGGCCTTTGATATAGCAGTCGTGATGCACTGGCTGGTGCGAGAAATAGCCCAATTCTCTCAGATGATTGCACTCCACCAAAATCTGGCGCACCGTCGGTATTCACTGAGAGTGTGCACACTGAGGTGGAGGATCCTTCTTCAAGATAAATGAATGGCCCAATGGGTCAAGTATGTATGACCGATGCGAGCTCGAGACAAGATTATTTTATCGTTTTTTTTGTACAACGTTGCTGAATGACCATGTTTGTTAATGTTCCTGGAATGGGACAGCATCCCAAATGCACCCTAAAACAAATTTAACACATGTTGAGGCACGTTGCGTGACAACTGCAGGAAATCGACAGATTTTGGCGAATGCACGTGAAACTCGGGGAAAAGATTGGGGTAGTGATGAGTATTTAAAGCTGCAATGCTCGCATTGATTCCTCATTTCCATTTCGACGTAGACGAGTTACAAGATGCCAAGACCAAGCCTGCCGAATTGCAATAGGCCGCCTCTAGTTAGGTGAATCGCTGTCAGCAGTCGCACGCCACATGAACGTCCATCAGAGCAGCATTCCACGTCTCTGGGACAGGTACCAGCAGTTCCAATCAGCTGAAGACCGGCCCAGAAGTGGAAGACCTCGCATAACAACTGCAGCACAAGTCGCTACATCCGGGTGCTGCACTTGCGTCACCGAACTGCTACAGCAACGAACACTGCTGGACGCATACCTGGTTTGAGAAGGGTAGAGTGTCTGCACAAACCATTCGGAACCGACTTCGAGACCGTATGTTGGCCTCGTCCTGCGACGTCAACATCGACATTTACGTGTTCGCTGGTGCACGAATGTACAGGGGTGGAACTTGGGAAACTGGCGGCGAGTATGGTTCAGCGACGAGTCACGTTTCCTTCTACAGCGACGTGATGGACGATGTGTTTATAAACGCCGCAATGAACGTTTTGCCAACAACTGCGTCGCCCAAGTTGACAGATTCGGTGGAGGGAGTGTCATGATGTGGGCAGGCATCTCATACACTGGCAGAAGTGAACTTGTGTTCGTACAAGGCAACCTCACAGCTGTACGCTACCGGGATGAAATTATTCGCCGTCACATGCTTCTCATTTTGGATCGACAGAGAGAATTCTTTCAGCAGGACAATGCCAGGCCGCATACAGTACGTGTAACAATGAATTTCCTACAGAATGAGAACATTAATGTGCTGCCATGGCCATCAAGATCGCCAGATCTCAACCCCATTGAACATATATGGGACTAACTGGACAGACGTGTACGCCAGCGTGACCCGGAGCCTCCTACGCAACTGTCACATGCACTGCAGGAAGAATGGGATAGGAGTCCACGTGCCCGGATTTAGAGACTCATTCAGTCTATGCTAAGGAGATGTCGCGCAGTGATTGCTGTTGCTGGTGGTCACACAAGGTACTAATTTCAGCGCCCTCGTGCGACGTTGTTTGGTGACGAAAACGCCTCCACTGCTGTCAGTCCATTGCAAGAACATTGTCACATACTCATATCAAATTTGACTTTGATACGATCATAAATATTAAAGAGATAATTCCATATATATAAAATTTAAATCAATATTTAGATAGCCTTTTAAATTGCCAGATGGACACTTCAGATTCATAGTTGGGGAGAACTGCACACTGCACCCCAGCCCACTCACCCCGCCAGCCCACACCCCACCCCCACCCCCCACATGCACCCCAGGACCCACCCCACCCAGGAGTCCACCCCCCCGGAACTTCTGAGACCTCATTCAGTCGCTAGATCGTTGTCACTTTCTGTGATAGCTGTTCCATGTTGACACAAGTCCAATTTCGGTTGCAGTCTCGGCGACGTTAAATGGACATATGAACCTACGCCCAACGTGTTGAACGTACACCAGTCAATTGGTTCAAAAGAATTTTCACATACTCATTTAATTGTGACTTTGAAATACGATCATAAATATCAAAGAGATAATTGTAACCATATAAAATTTCGCAATATTTGCGTAGGTGATTTCTTTTGTCTGGTACACCCCAGATTCAGGACAGGGGAGAGGGCACACTGCACCGTCCCCAGTTACTAGATGTCATACCCCCCCCCAAAAACAGTACATGTATTTCTAGCACAAAGTAATACGTGTATGTTAGTAACTATTAGTTATAATCAAAACAAGATCTTGTAGGAATCCTGAAGATGTCAACTTCGGTATATCGTAAAACTCCGCTTATAAAGTACTAATTTAGAAATAATACTTTTTGTAGATAGTTAATATTGAAAAGTTAAGGTTAGTTTTGTTCAACGACAGCACTAGAGCACACTGATTTATTAATTATTGGTTATTGATTATCGTGTTAGAGAGAAAACCCTACAGACATGATAGCACATATCACGGCCTTTGATATACCAGTCGTGGTGCACTGACTGGAACGAGAAATGGCTTAATGGACCCACCGATCGATCCTACACCGACCGTGCATCAGGCTATCGTTTTACAGGGGCTACGACCCACCCCAAAAAGCATTGAATAACCAGAACTGTTGAATATTTTGTTAGTAGATTATTTTTGACAAAGGCACGACAGGAATGATGGTGACAGGTCATATTATTTGAGTCTTATTGTTTTTAGCGGGACGTAGCTCAGTGGTAAAGTGCACGTCTGATGCGCGATCGGTCTAGGATCGATCCCCGTCGGTGGGCCCATTGGGCTATTTCTCGTTCCAGTCAGTGCACCATGACTGGTATATTAAAGGTCGTGATATGTGCTATCCTGTCTGTGGGATGGTGTATACTAAAATCCCTTGCTGCTAATCGAAAAAAGTAGCCCATGAAGTGAGGACAGCGGGTTTCCTCTCTCGATATCTGTGTGGTCCTTAACCATATGTCCGACGCCATATAACCGTAAATAAAATGTGTTGAGTGCGTCGTTAAATGCGTCGTTTTTAAATATACGTTTATATATATATACTATATATATATATATATATATATATATATATATATATATATATATATATATATATTATGTCCTAAATCAGCAACATACAATTACTTCCAGATTTTATTAATTAATTTTATTTATTTATTTAGTTAGTTTGTTAGTTAGTTAGTTAGTGTAGGGTGGAGTTTTTGTGGTGGTGGGTTTTAAGTGGTTTCAGTTTGGTTCTTTTATTATTATTATTATTTTTTTTTTTTTTTTTTTTTTTTTTGTTATTTAAAAACAACAACTGTGACGGAACATGCTCTTAATTCTTTTCGCCTGTGGCGATATTAATTGTTTTAGAGGGCCGTGTGCAGTCCCAATATGCACTTAAGCCCAGGTGGGCACTTTGTTACGTAATACCTCCGCGCGACGGTGGTCGAGCTGTTTTCAATACACACCCAGACCAGATGCGGAGGCCATGTGGCCAGTACTGCCCTACAAAGGAAGAGTGCAGTATCTGCAAAAACCTGAAATTGAGAAAAATGACTCCAAAGTCTTTTGTTTACCCACAACTTCATTTTATTGAATTACAAATACTTTTGACATAATTCATGAGGTAATTTCATACAAATTTAAATGCAAATTAAAGAAAACAATAACTGTTAACTAAATTAATTATTTTGCACAAAGTGAAACTGCAGTATCTTAATATTGTTCGTACATTTTGCACAATATAAGAATTCTTAGTTCAGAGGAAGCTTAGGCATACTGAGCCAGCACTAGACAAGCTAGATGGATTCATCAGTATCATCAACCACAGCCAAATTAATCCAGAATTGACGACGGTTCTGCGACATCTGTGGGCACAACTTGGCAATTATATCGGCCTTTTTGTCGGATGGAATGCCTCTTTGTTCAGTGCGTAGAAGAGATGGTGTTTTAAGTTGGAAGTTCTTTTTCAGGAAGTCAATGTTATTGAAATGCTCCTGGTCATGACTGAGTTTGACATGTAGATGTTTTGAACCACGACGGAACTGAACGACCGCCATGTTGCAAAGCAGTGTGTCCTCCTCAATCTTTTTCAACTTGTAAGTTGAGTTCCCCGCTATGTAAGACCGGACTGCCTCGTTTTCCATAACAATGACGTCAACTCGGCCAGAATTTGACTTCTTGATTACATCAACGAAGTCAGAGAAGTCGTACACATTTCCACCTGGTCTGTTTTTCATCTCCCTTTGTACCCCATGGTGGAAGGAGTCTGCACTCATGAATGTGTGTCCAGGTTAAACAAATCTGAACGTTATGCCTTTTGCCATTATTTGGTCACTGTTCACTAGTGCTACCATCCATGTAAACAAGAACCAGTTTTTATTTTGTGCCGTACAATTGTCTAACCAGATGACCATGTGTTTCACATCTCTTTCCTTCTTGAGTGCAGTAACAAAGGCTGATGTGATCTCTTCCGCGTTTCTCTTTGCAATACCTTCATGCCATACAACTGAAATCGTGTCTTTCTTCTTCTCCCTTGACCCTAACGGAGCAAATGTCTCGGATATGCCACGATCCTTTTGGTGAAGATCGCAGTTTTGTTTCCTGGCATTCTGGGTAGCATAATAACCTTCTGTGGGTCAACACTACGCACTGACCAGTCCATCCCCCAATCGTTTTCAGCATCTTCATGGTACTTGGTTCTGGCCAGTTTTGCCCTATATTTATGCTCCTTCTGCTGGTTGCAGTCTGAACAGTCTGGATCATAATCCTGTTGACCCACATGCTTTTCCTTTTGATGTACCTCAAATGTTTTACACATTTCACATTCCTCTTCTCCAAGTTTTGTAAAGCTTATATCCATGTCCGACACCTTTTTCCGGTATGTCTCATATGTGTAAAGTCTCGGAGGATTTTGTGCCTTATAATCCTCATACATACAACGAACAGTCACGTCACTTGGCAGATAGAGTCTATTCGGGGCATGTGGTCTACGATAATGGCTCACTGATGGATTGAAGGAGTTAATGTGATCATCAAGGTCAGCTTTATCCATCTTATGTGGCCTGTTGGTATGTCGACCCCGTTTATCCTTACTTGCCGTCAGGGACGACGGGGCAGTCGTCTGCATAACCGTAGTGATAATCCTATCATTCTTTGGATGGTACCCAAGTGTTCCTAGGAAACACACTTTGCATACTTCCTGCATGTCCCCATTTTCATCAGGGAGCTTGTATCTAAATGTCATGTTGCGCCGGCTATCATGTTCTCCTTTTGTGGCACATGTCTTACCTGTTCTTAATACGTGTTTGTAAATCATGTCCCGCTTGCCGTTGTATGTCAAACACCAGTACTGCCAAATCGTCTCCCTCTGCTCCTGGGAAATGCTGCCAGTACATGTTTTCTTACATGCCTCACGACAGGGTTCACGAATCGGCTGTGGTTTGGTTTTTTACTTCTTTGGAGCAGGTCCGTCAGACGCATCCTCAGGAACTCCCCCAGCAAGATTTGCAGAGGCTACTCGAATATCAGCCTCTTTATCGTTTCCATTGTCCTTCTCAACATCTTGCTGGTGATTAGCGTCGTCATCTTCTGAGGTATGGTGCTGTGACTTGAGGGCAGGCGTTACATCAGGTATCAAGTCACTACTCTTAATAGGGTCTGGAATGAGCACTTCAAATAATGTTTGGTCAGAAATGGTTGGGATTTTGAAGTAGGAAGTCTTTACTGTAGGTATATCAGTATCAGGTTCGTTTGGATCGAACTGTGACACATATGTTTTATGGCCACTACCTTCTTGCATATCACTTGAATTAGCTTCTTCAACATCACGCTGCATTGTTGCAAACAAGGCAGCAGCTGTTGTAGGTATCTCTGTGTGTGTCATTTTTGAAACATGAGCGTCTTCCTCTAAAATTAAAACAAAACACTAATTAAATATACTAGGAATTAAGGTGTTGATGCAAGGAATATTTTTGGGGTTGGTGCTTTGAGAAATAGTTAATGTGTTTAATATAATATAGATGGTGTTTATTTCAATTGCTGTTTTCATTCCATCAGCATCAGAAATTGCTCTCAAAAGAATACACTGACCCTTTAATGGGAGGGGTAAATAAAAAAAAATCAAACTGAAATAAAATGTCAATTGAATATGACTATGCCCTTCTTTTTTAAGAGTACCTATATATGACTGCAAGTCTTCAACTATAAGAGAAAGGGCGCCCACTACTGGCTTAAACCCACAACACTGTTTATCATGTTGTGTTGCTGTCATGATCTAAATGTGTAATCAAAACTTTTATGACTTCAAAACTACCTACCTTCGTGATAACGACTTTTGTCTTGATTTTTCTCTTGATTATTCTTGATGGCCATTTTGAGTATAATTTTTCCATGGGAACATGCCATGCTTCTTACTGATTTCCGAACAACACACAACACACAATTGAGCAGCAAAGAACACACTAATTTATACTGTTAATAAGAAAGCTAGTAGCGATCTAAATTACCCCTGGGCTAGTCTAAGACTACATTGTAACACATGTCAAGACAGTCTTAAGTCAGTTACTGTATAATACACATGATAAGACTATCTTGAAATGTGTAACAAAGTTTTTACTCATTCATCAGTACAGTGACTGTTGTAATGTTAAATGCACTGCACTCAAAGCATGTGTTACAGAGCAAGACTGCAGTAACTGAAGGCATCATAACATCATACAGGGCAAGACTGCAGTAAGTGCCGATACTGCAATTTTCCCTTGTTTTGTTAGCTAGTTTGCAGATACTGCATATCATATACACTGTTTTCACAGTGAACGCATGGTGTTAAGGAATTTATAACTAGCTCATAGGATAACCATTTTCGTCCTGAAGCCAATTATAGATCCCGTATCTCAATTTCGAAACATTTCCAGATACTGCACTCTTCCATTGTAAGGCAGAATAGTTACGTAATACCTCCGCTAGTTCGGTACGATCGGGGTATTGCTGGCGAACTAGGCGCCGACCAGTCTGGTCATCTAAGAGAAAATTGCCGTCTTGGTCGCTGTGGAAATATCACTTGTAGGTATTCGGTACCGCGATGTGCCCCCAGGCGATATTCGGATTTTTGTAATAAATAGCTAGGATTTAGATTTATCGGGGAGAAACATAGGAAGGCTGCAGGGGAAACGGACGTCGTCCACTGAACGAAATATATAAGTTCAGTCCAGACGTGGTAAATATATTATTTCTGCTCTGTTGTATAACCTTGATGTGATTGATGTGACTTTAAATACTTTAATACTGTATTATACCAATATTATTTAGACGGTGTTTCCGGTAATCTGACGAAGTAAACTGTAGGATTCATTGTTCTAAAAATTATTAAAGCTTAACCAGTCATCCTAGAGGACCTAGGTAAACTGTAGGTTATTGTCTTTATTGTTATAGGTACCAGTATTAATTCTGTATTACAAGGTTACTGAATGAGTAGTTAAGGGTTAATTAAAAATTAACCAGTTAGGAATAGAGTTGTAATTACTTTATTAATTAAGTTCCCCTGGCAGCGTTTCTCAATTATCACACGTGTGGATGTTGTGTCACGGTGAAGTGATTAGAATATTGTGTAAATTAGACACCTAGAGATTAACTAATTAAGTGATCAGTTCTGGGTTGTTATTATTTGTTGTTGTTAATTAACTACTGCGGCAGTACATTTGTCAGCGTAGTATTAATACAGATTCCAAAGTGTATTGTGTTTTGTTGTGTTTTTTAGTGAACTAAACGTTCTATATTACATATACTTTACATAAGATCTTATCTCTGATCATACCTAGAGGAGCCACGCGGGTATAACTGCCCGTTACAGAGAGATCTAATAGATATACAGTTAGGAGAGATATTTGGATAATCGTGTTTCATTCAGTTACGGGTATTGTAGGATCCCCGTGACAACAACAAAGAAAGAAAACTGCTAAATAGACCTGGCTTAGTAGTTGTGACGGTACATGCTCTTAAATCTGTTTCGCCTGTGGCGATTTTAATTGTGTTAGAGGGCCGTGTGCAGTTTCATTGCACTTAAGCCCAGATGGGCAACTTGTTACGTAATACTTCTGCGCGACGGTCCTCGATCGGTACGCCTAATACACACCCAGCCAGGTGCGGAGGCCATGTGGCTAGTAGTTACGTAATATCTCCGGTAGTGCTGTTTATGGCCAGGAGTTTGCTCGCGGTTGGCGACAGCCAGACTGACGATCAGAGAGAAATATACCGACTCTAGTAGAGGTAGAATATGAGATGATACGTGAGGTACCGCCTTGTACCCCCAGGCAAAATCCTGATTTATAATAAATAGCTAGTTTTTAGAGATATCGAGGAGAACGAATTAGGAAGGCTCCAGGGGATCACGGACGTCGTCCACTGAACGAAATATATTAGTTCAGACGGGACTTTGGTAATTATATATTTTCTGCTCTGTGTATAACCTTGATGTGATTGATGTGACTTTAAATATTTTAATACTGTATTATACCAATATTCTTTAGACAGTGTCTTCGGTCATCTGACGAAGTAAATCGTAGCCTTTTTGTTCTAACATTATACGAGTATTTGGTAATATAAAGCTTAGCCAGTCATCCTAGACGACCTAGGTACACTGTAGGTTATTGTCTTTATTGTGATCGGTACCAGTATTAATTCTGTGTTACAAGGTTACTGAATGAGTAGTTAGGGGTAATTAAAAATTAACCCGTTAGGAATAGAGCTGTAATTCCTTTATTAATTAAGTTCCCCTGGAAGCGTTCCTAAATTATCACACGTTACTGAACGAGTAGTAAGGGTTAATTAAAAATTAACCAGTTAGGAATGGTGTTGTAATTCCTTTATTAATATACTTCTCCTGGAAGCGTTTCTCAATTATCACACGTGTGGGTGTGGTGTAACGGTGAAGTGATTCGCATATTGTGTAACTAGACACCTAGATATTAACTAATTAAGTGATCAGTTCTGGGTTGTTATTATTGCTGTTATTAATTCACTACTACGGCTGTACATTTGTCAGCGTAGATTAATACAGATTCCAAAGTGTATTGTGTTTTTGTTGTGTTTCTAGTGAGCTAAACGTGCTATAAATATATATACTTTATATAAGATCGTATCTCTGATCATACCTAGAGACGAGCCATACTAGGGTTTAACAGCCTGTTACAGAGAGATCTAATAGATATACAGTTAGGAGAGATATTTTGATAATCGTGTTTTATTCAGTTACGGGTATTATAGAATCCCCGTGACAGTAGTAAAAACGTGCCTAGCATATAAATCAACATCCACTCGAACCAGGGACCCTCTTTAGGCCTATAATAATCCAACTCATACTTTACTTAGCTTTTATTGTTTAGATTATCAATTTCCGTACATTCGAAGTGTTTTTGGTCATCCTGGTGTTTTTAATATCACAAAATGCATTTCTCATATTTTTAAAAACGCACGTGCGTCTGAGAAGTAACAGTTATGAACCGAAAAAACGACGTGCACACTGTATGACTCCGCGCTGTGTGTGTGTGTGGGGGGGGGGGGGGGGGTAATAGGCGTGGCTTAAAAAAATTCAGTTCATCGAGATATGAACGAAAAAAAGTAAGCACCTCTGGACCAATCAGATTGTTGTAAAGTGTATAGACGCAAAGAAAATGTAATTATATGTGTGTAAACAAAACAACCCGAATACACACACTATAAAACGAATGACCTTCCACCGACCTGATCGGCCATTTACCTTTCGACCGACCGTTCAAAATTGCGCCAAATTCCCTCAATCAAAATTGCGCACCCTTTTTTTTTTTGGGGGGGGGGGCATTTAACTGCTCCACACCACCCGCCTGCTACCGATTTGATCGGGCTGCTGGTGCTCCCTTGCACCTGCCAGTGCAGGCGGTCCCTCCTCTCCCCTCCCCCTTCCCCCACCTTTCCTGTCATGGACGACAGGCGTGCGCTACAACAGCTTATTCTGAATGTGCACGTAAAACCCTATGACATGACATGACATGACCGACCTGATCGAACCGGGTAGCGACCTGTCAACATCGCTGCCCTACTAGGAGAGCAGAGACTGGAGGCTGTCAGGTGCTGAGTCAGCTTGGCTCCGTCCGCGGCCAGGCTGTCAATGTGCGGCGTCCGCAGCGTCGAGTTTCCGAAGCAGCCGACATCTCCGTACCCCAAGTCGTCTGCAATCATCAGAACGATATTTGGCTTTCTGCTTCTGACTTGTAGCACCAGGATAGCTAGGAATATCGCTAGTGCACACCTCATCATATTACTGCTGTAGCTGGCCATGGCTTTGCAACCTGAGTCACGGCATGTGAACATATAGCCTATGTATGAAGTAAACAATATTTATTTCAGTATCTCACGCGTACACTGGATAGATGTCGAAAACGAGGCGGGTCGGCGTATACGAGCGTGTTGGGGTCATCGCCCACTAAACTGTGTAACCTGCCTAGAGATTTGTTAGGGTATCTTAGCGCTACGATGTCGTAAGCTATGACGTCACAAAGTTATAGTTTGTTTTGTTTAACGACACCATTAGAGCACATTGATTAATTAATCATGGCCTATTAGATGTCAGAAATTCTGACACGTAGGGTAAAGTGTACGTATATTGGCCCATTACCTAAATACGTGACCTATCCACTTAGGTTAGTACCTAAATTGGACCGCCGTATGTTCTGTGTCCTATACAGGCGCCTATAGTAACAAGGTCGCAATGAGGTAAGACATGCTCCAGACGTCATACCATCTACATACCGCGTTTATAAGTCGGCCAGAAGGAAAATGTACAAAAGATAATAAAATTCTCTCTTTGACATTTGGCATCCATGTTCAGCACTGCATAATGCTATTTTACTTTATTCCTTAATCTCGTCATCATCTAGTGTAAGCGTCCGGGTCGAGTTTGACCCTCGAGTAGGGCCTCCTCGAGTCCAATATATTGGACTCGTGGAGGCCTAGTCTACTATAGTTTTTTCCCCGTTCCAACGAGTGCCCCACGACTAGCATATTAAAGGCCGTGGTATGTACTGTCCTGCCTATGGGAACATGCATATCGGCCATTCTTCCTATTTTAGGACATTTATAATGTGGCAAATGCATGTCTCTTGCTGTAATTTTATTTATCTGGATGCCATCTGTTACATGACATTTTTAATGTTTGCCGCGCCGGACATTGACATATATAGTTGTGTAGGCTATATCCATTACGTTTATTATTGATCCTTGAAAGTGCTGAAAATGCCAAAAATGGCATGTCCACAGCACATAATACCAGTATAGTAGAGCCAAATAAATATATATTTTAATACACAGTTTTATTTCCATGACTGTATTTCTTTATAAGTAAAAGGCTGACATGCCATAAACAGATTTTTGAAAAGTATATTCAACAAACCAATAGTTTATTGCGTTATCCGCATTACATTGTCGATTAGGTACATTCATACTAAATATCATAAGCGTACGAGACAGGGGGACAGGGAGGGGGGAGGCAACTGCCTTAGTGGTGCTGCAAGCAAGGCCTTAAATACGGGCAAACCATGTGCTAACCAGACTCTTTTTCTTTTATTTTTTCCATCATTCTACCCTCAAAATTAGTTGTAATTCGCGTAAAAATGCGTAGTGACTCGTTTGCAACCCTATGTAGCTATTTGGTAGTAATGCTAAATTGAATAAATGTTGTTCTGCAGATTCTGGCTTTTTTTTTTTAATTCGGACAAAAGCCAGCCTTCCTCCACCCCCCTCCCCTACAAGAATGGGAGCCTGTACGCCCATGCTGAATATTAGTTTTTACTTTAGATATTTATAGTACGAAAAATCATCATTATGTACAAGAACAATAGTATTAAAAAGTAAAATTAATTTGCCTGAGCTTGCATAAAGGAAGGAATGTCGGAAATGGTGCGACCTTTTTAAGAATTTTTATTACGTTATCGGGCTTTCTTAGAACCAGCCATTTCTTCAATATATTGAACCCTATCACTTTGTTGCCCGACATCACCTCATTACACAAATAAGAAAACTACATCAAAAGCAGACCTATGTGCTAAAATTAAGGACTTGGAAAGTAAAAAACGTCTATTACATTATCAATTTATTGCGTTATCGGTTAGGGTGCTTGAGTGGTCCGTATGTAAGTATATTCACACAAAACGTAATCATTTCACGTTCGACGATTAAACATTTGTCTGGACACCGGTCCAATATCAGCACCACCGTGGTCCAGTATATGGCACACATAACTCAAGGGGCGGGACGTAGCCCAGTGGTAAAGCACTCGCTCGATGCGCGGTCGGTCTGGGATCGATCCCCGTCGGTGGGCCCATTGGGCTATTTCTCATCCCAGCCAGTGCACCACGACTGATATGTACTATCCTGTCTGTGGGATGGTGCATACAAAATATACCTTGCTGCTAATCGAAAAGAGTAGCCCATGAAGTGGCGACAGCGGGTTTCCTCTCTCATTGTATGTGTGGTCCTTAACCATATGTCTGACGCCATATAACCGTAAATAAAATGTGTTGAGTGCGTCATTAAATAAAACATTTCACACATAACTCAAATTGGAACAGTTTTAAAAAGTTTCTTTTTCGTTTTCTTTTTTTTTTTAATTTACGAATATATTAGCTCTATTTCTTGCCTGCATAAATAACTTGTAGTAACTCATCAGCTGACCCGTATTAGCCTTCGGTACCATGTATATAAATGAGAAAAGAAGACTTGGATGTTATGGGGTCCATTATACGTACATTTGGTAATTGTCACACGTAGTCATCAGAAAAAATCCGCTAGCTGTTTCCATTAGCAGCAAGGGATCTTTTATATGCACTTTTCCACAGACAGGAAAGTACACACCACGGCCGTTGACCAGTTGTGTTGCACTAGTTGGAACGAGAAAAAACCCAAATCAGTTGAATGGATCCACCGAGGGGTTTCGATCCTGCGACGTAAGCACCTCAGGCGAGTACTGAGCTAAATCTCATAACGACCCATCCTATAGCCTACGATGATTTTACGATATCGCAACGCTAAAACAGTTTCGGAAATCTGGGGCCTGCTAACGGGAAGCGACAGATAAAGCCTTCTGAGCCTCCCACCCTCACTCTCACTGTCAAGTTGAGAGGATGAAAAATTTTGTGAAGTATTTTTAAGGGGAAAAAAAAGAGAGGAATATTTGTTTAACAACACCTCAGTACATGTCAATTAAACTACGACTATGACATTTTGGTCTAAAGAACGAAATTAAAATACATCTACACTGCTATTAACGCTGTCCGTTAATTACCTTTCAGTAATGCACGTGAAGCTAGACTGCACGCGAAAATGTCGTGCACATTTTACCATAAAACATACACTTGACTTAAACAACCGGCCTCGGTGGCGTTGTGGTTAGGCCATCGGTCAACAGGCTGGTAGGTAATGGGTTCGGATTCCAGTCGAGGCATGGTATTTTTAATCCAGATACCGACTCCAAACCCTGAGTGACTCAGTGATAGGTGTAAACCACTTGCACCGACCAGTGATCCATAATTGGTTCAACAAAGGCCATGGTTTGTGCTATCCTGCCTGTGGGAAGCGCAAATAAAAGATCCCTTGTTGCTAATCGGAAAGAGTAGCCCATGAAATGGCGACAGCGGGTTTCCTCTCAAAATCTGTGTGGTCCGTAATTATAAGTCTGACGCCATATAACCGTAATTAAAATGTGTTGAGTGCGTCGTTAAATAAAACATTTATTTCTTCTTCTTTTTTCTCTTTTTTTTTTGACTTGAACAAATAATTATTTATTGGTATTGGCCTATTTTAATTAGGGGAATATCTCCATTCCTGACTGAAAACTAATGGGACTCGTGATTAGTCTGTTAGTGTTTGGTGAGAGAGAAGTCGCGGTAGTGCACTGTGGTCCTGCACCTACCAATCCTGTGGAGTCGTTAAACTCTCTCTGGGTGGGAGCCGGTACCATGATGCGACCCCAGTACCTACTAGTTTTACCACTACACGACCGAGACCGGTATGAATATTGTGAATCACTCAAATGAATGCCAAACATATGTTTTAAAGTTAATTTCCTGCATTTATCCAGTTACGGGGGCGGGACGTAGCCCAGTGGTAAAGCGCTCACTTGATGCGTGGTCGGTTTGGGATCGATCCACGCCGGTGGGCCTATTGGGTTATTTCTCTTTCGGCCAGACCGGCCTCGATCGCGTCGTGGTTAGGCAATCGGTCAACAGGCTGGTAGGTACTGGTTTCGGATCCCAGTCGAGGCATGGGATTTTTAATCAAGATACCGACTCCAAACCCTGAGTGAGTGCTCCGCAAGGCTCAATGGGTAGGTGTAAACCACTTGCACCGACCAGTGATCCATAACTGGTTCAACAAAGGCCATGGTTTGTGCTATCCTGCCTGTGGGAAGCGCAAATAAAAGATCCCTTGCTGTTAATCGGAAGAGTAGCCCATTAGGTGGCGACAGCGGCTTTCCTCTCAAAATCTGTGTGGTCCTTAACCATATGTCTGACGCCATATAACAGTAAATAAAATGTGTTGAGTGCGTCGTTAAATAAAACATTTCTTTCTTTCTCGTTCGGCCAGTGCACAATGACTGGTATATCAAAGGCTGTGGTATGTGCCATCCTGTGCATTTAATATATGAATTGGTACGCATTAAATGCCTTTTAAATTTTTTATGGTAGTTTTGAGTTATCCCGGTCTAATTTGGTATACTATTATATTAAATTAAAAATATAAATATCTGTTTTCACTTTATGGTACCCATTATGTCTGTCATTATGTAGGCCTAATACTGTGTCAGTACCGTTTTCGTTTTCAGTGTGATTTGCTTTATTCCTAGGCAGGGGAGGTTTCAAAGTGTGCTGAATCGTGGTCGTGTTCGTGTGTAATTTCGTTTATTCCTGAGCGGGGCCATGATGGAAATGTGAATATGTTTGTGATTAGATACATTTCTTTTACCGCTGTGGACCATTCATTTCTTGTATGGCTGTCTCTGCCTCACGTACTGACTTCCAGAAAGAGTTATGGTATTTATAATGTGGTGGATACCTTGTGAGAGTGGTCCCTGTTCGTTAGGTAATAAACGATGAGGCTACTGATGACTCGGGACGATTCGTACATTGCCAAAAATCATTCTAGGACGCTTCGTCCTCTAGATTATTGTTTTCATTTATTTACCGAATATTTACAGATTTCCAGAAAGAGTAATTATATTTAAAGAGTGGTGGATATCCTGTGTCAGTGGTCCCTGTCGTTTATGTAACAAAATCTGTATTTGTGCTGCTACTGTTGACTCTGGAGGGGCGAGACGTAGCCCAGTGGTAAAGCGCATTACAGAAGCGTATGTATTCGGTCAATAAATGTGTTTTGGAGGTCATGTGTAAAAGTCGATAGTTAAATACTATTTGATAACTGTTCGGTCAGGCGAGTGTGTGGAAAAGGAATGTACTAATTTGTCCTTCTAAGGCATTTTTAAAGCTAAAACTTCAGCTGTGTTGATCATTTTCGTCAGCAAGTGAAACGAAAGAAAAGCTTTAAAAAGTTATTTTTGTAAAAAAAATTCCTTTAATGCCAAAACGTTTTGATCTCGTTTGTAAGTGTTCATTAAAAATTTCACTTTAAAGTAGCTACATTTTATATTTTGTTACGAATGTTTTTCGTTTTCTTTATCAGCGATGATGCAGCTTTGACATCAAAACAAGGCATGTTGGGAGTTCTAGTCGAGCGATACGAAATCTTCGCGTAAGATTTCGAACGACAGGAAGCACCAACGACTTGCCACGTCGTGGACGTCCGCGTGTTACAACGCGTGGTCAAGACCGCTATATCATGAACACACATTTGCGCAATCGATTCCAAACTGCCACTGCTACTGCTGCTAACACACCTGGACTTCATAATATCAGAATCAGTGGGCAAACTGTTCGTAATCGTCTGCGGCAGAACGATTTACATGCACGACGTCCTTACGTCTGATGCGTTTTAACGCAACGTCATCGTCTTAATTGGGCACGTGTACACACTCGTTGGATACGGCGACGCTGGAATACCGTTCTTTTTTCGGATGAATCCAGATTTTCTTTACAACGTGGTGATGGCAGGGTGCGCGTCTACCGTAGGAGAAATGAACGCTATGCTGAATGTTGTGTTCTTGAACGAGATCGTTTCGGGGGTGGGGGTTGTGTCATGGTCTGGGCAGCCATTGCCCATGGTTATCGTTCACCACTAGTCGTCATTGATGGCAATTTAAATGCTCAACGTTACCGCGATGACATTCTCGCTCATCACGTCATTCCTCTGTTCCATAACAACGCGAACATCTCGATTTTTCAGCATGATAATGCCACCTCTCATACAGCTAGAGACACTGTAAATTTTCTTAGGACAAATAACATTGATTTCATTGATGACTGGCCCGCTAAAAGTTCCGATCTCAACCCCATCGAGCATGTCTGGGATAGTCTGGACAGACGATTGAGGCGTCGTCCCAACCCACCCGCTAACGTCAACGAACTTCGTCAAGCGCTCATTCAGGAATGGAACAATATTCCACAGGCAGAAATCAACACTTTAGTCAATTGCGCCTGCGATGCACTGCAGTGGTCAATTCAAGAGGTGGTCATACCCATTATTATGTGGGTTTTTTTTTTTTTTTTAACCCCTACCACACTTGGTCAAAATTTCTCCCAGTTTCTGTTAACCTATGGCCAATGGGCCCACCGACATATCACAGTGTACAAACGGCAGTCAAATTACAATGAACGGTAGTGTACACTAAATGCAGGCCCATCGAAGCATTTTTTTTTTAAAGTAGAGTGGGCTAATGATCAGGGTCGTTGTTAAGCATTACACGATGTGCTTTAACCGAGATGTGTAAGCGGGGTCCGGGAGCATGACCCCGTGGAAATTTTAAAAGTGGATGGCTTTAAACGCCTTTAATCGCAAAATTAATCATTTTTAACTATTCTAGGGACGGCTCTGTTTAAGTAGGGCAGTTATACATAAAAATGATACAGTGGAGCACTTGTAAATTATAGCTTTGAAGGGAACTATTCTAGGGACGACTCGGTCTAAGTAGGGCAGTTATACATAAAAATGATACAGTGGAGCACTTGTAAATTATAGCTTTGAAGGGAACTATTCTAGGGACGACTCGGTCTAAGTAGGGCAGTTATACATAAAAATGATACAGTGGAGCACTTGTAAATTATAGCTTTGAAGGGAACTATTCTAGGCACGACTCGGTCTAAGTAGGGCAGTTATACATAAAAATGATACAGTGGAGCACTTGTAAATTATAGCTTTGAAGGGAACTATTCTAGGGACGACTCGGTTTAGTTAGGGCAGATATAGGCCTACATAAAAATGATAGAGCCTATTGTTAATTAGTAATTTTGAAGATCTATACAATTTCAAAGAAAAAACTATTAGGCTATCATTGTGCAATTTTGATCACGGAAAATTGGGCGGATTCAAGACATATTTTTAGGAGGGGACCAAGAAAAAAGGGGCACATTGGCTCGTTAAAGGGGCATCTTAATAAAAGTTTTAATATTTGCAGTTAATATGAATGCGTTTGTGTTTGTATGTACCGCTAAATGACTATCTGTGGTTTTCTGTAGCGCTAGCTGCATTAATAAATATTATTATATGAACTCTGAGGCCTGTCGGATCATTTTTTTAAAGTGGGGTGGGCTAATGGTCAGGGTTCTTGTTAAACATGGCACAAATGGGTAGGGGTATCCGGGGGCATGCTCCCCAATTTTAAAAACTGGATGGCTTTAAACGCCTTTTCTTGGCATCTGAATTGCAAAATTAGCAATTTTTAAACAATAATTATTATTTAGAAGAGTTCAAACTTGTTACTCTTAGATCTCAATGACTAGACCTACATGGTAAATTTTAGCGTTGACCAGGGGCGGAAGAACGCGGTGGGGGGACCCAGGATCACGCGACTTTAAGGCGCTCATTACTCTCGTTAGACAATGTGGTGAACGCCATTGAGACTCAGTATCTGCAAGCTTGCGCATACAAGCATAACTGCAGCTAAAAATGCTTACGTGCAAAAGAATTTTTATACAAACAAAAGGGCACTTGAACATTTTGTGGGCACTTGTAAATTGCGGGGACGCGTTCCCCTGGTCCCCCCTCTGGATCAGCCTCAGGCAAAATTAAGGAGCTCCATTACTCGCGTTAAACAATGTTGTGGACACTGAACTCTATTCAGACTCAGTAACACAAACACACTACCTACTGCAAGCTTGCGCATACACTAATCTAATTAAAATTAGCTCCACTATGACTGGTAGACCCAGTGGAACTAATTTTAATCAGATTGCGTATACACGCACAACTTAAAGGGACATACCCTATTTTCAGCCCATGAAAATGCACACTAAGTTTAGTAAATATACAAACCTGCAACACATTTGGATAAAGTTACAATTGAGTGAAACATGAGTTTATGACTTTGAAATGGTGAAACACCCTTTAAAAATATATTAAAACTCGACTCCGTAACTGTTACTTCTCAGACGCACGCGCGTTTTTAAACATATGAGAAATGCATTTTGTGATATTAAAAACACAAGGATCACCAAAAACACTTCGAATACATGTACGGAAATGAATAATATAAACACTAAAATCTAAATAAATTATGATTTCAGTTACCAAAAACGGCTCTAATAGCCTTAGTGTTTAAAAACTAGGTTATGTCCCTTTAACTTCTTGCAGCTAAAAATGCTTACGTGCAAAACAATTTTTATACAAACAAAAAGGGCACTTGAACATTTTGAGAGCACTTGCAAAATTTGGGGGGACGCATCCCCCTGCCCTCCTCTCCCCCGGATCCGCATCTGCCCAGATAGCTGATGGGTGTGCCCAGGAAAGCGTGCTTGAATCTTATTGTTATTTTGTTTAAAGGGACATTCCTGAGTTTGCTGCATTGTAAGATGTTTCCAACTAATAAAATATTTCTACAATTATAAACTTGCATATTAAATACAGGTATATTTTCTTGTTTAGATTAGAATATCAGTGTCTGTATATTCAACGTGTTTCTGGTCGTCTTAATATTTGTAAGAAGCCTAAACTGGATTTTGTCTTCAAATAATTCCGTACGTATGAAAAAACAATATTATAGGAAATAAGATGAAATTTAACCTAGTACAAATATTAGAACGATCAGAAACATGTTTAATATACAGCCACTGAATATTTTATGCAGAAAAAATATCTTTGATATGTAATTACAATCGTTAAAAAGTCTCTGTTTGTCGATAACATCTTAAAAATTGCAGCAAACTCAGGAATGTCCCTTTAACAGTTCTTTGCAATATTTTATTATATAAAAAAATATACCTTTTAAATTTTTGGTATTAAAAATGAGAAGAAAGAAAAGGTCTTGCGTTCAAAGGGACATAATTGTGATTTGAATCACGTGATGCAGCCGCCATTTTCTGTCTGTTGAATGAAAAATATGGTAAGATTGTGATTGACTTATACTTGTGTTCTGTACTTTGATTAAACACACATTTTTGCAAACACGTCGTATGCTGAACATAGGTTTGTGCTGACACCTGCACCAATCGCAGGCATGACGGAACAGAAAGAAATCGGTGAGTTCGTCGGGTCGCCATCGAATGTGGTCACTTCCTCCCTACCCCTCGGTACCCTCCCACCTTTGAATGACGATTTCTGGGATGATTGTGAATCTGAGATATCGATATTACCCGATTTACTGTCTAAACCAGGAGCCATTGGTTGTGGCGATATTCAGCTGAATGACGGGTTCGATGAACTAGTTACCTACGTGGAGCAGAAGTCCCAGGACAGACAACAGTCTGAACAGACAGAGGTGCCGGTCCAGACAGGTGAACACGACGGCGATGTTGATCATGTTCACATTTCAGGCCAGATACAAACAAGCATGAACAGACATTGTTATCACCAACTGGATGTTAGTCAACACAATTTGATGCTTGAATCAAATACTTCATCACCAGCATTGTCCAAAAATGCAATTGCTGCAAGAGAAAATAGATTGAAGAAAAAGAAATATGTTGAAAACTTAGAAAAGTCTTTCACAACATTAAATGAAGAAAATATTACTTTAAAAAGTAAGGTCGAGTCGTATGAAACCACAATTGCCAGGCTAAATTCTGAGGTGGCTTATTTAAAAAATGTTCTGATAAATCAGTCCACATTGTCCGCATTGCTGAAAAATATACAAAGCACACCTGGAATTAAATTTAAAACGTCTTTGCCAACCACTTCCAGTAGCACTTTGACTGAGAAAAATAAAAGTGATAGTGTTGATGATAATCAGAAAAATATCTATTCAAGTCTTCGGAGATCAAAGCGAAAAAGTGCGGTTAGTAATTATGAATCTGAGAAAAAGGTGAGAAAAGTGCTGTCCGATACTGTTATTGAAAGCACTTCTTATCAAGGTATGATACAGAAAGTTCCTGCGGTAAGCAATGATGACATGTCGGCAGAAAGTGTGAGAAACAAATCTATATCGGCTGCACCTGAATCTGCAGAAGGAATGGATGATTGTCAAATTACATCAAGTCAGCGACTTAATGGAGGTGTATGCTTGCATGTCACAGGAGAAATGGTCTCATTAGAGTTTTGCCAGAAATGCAATAAAAACTCTCAGTCTGACCTCATTTTTAATGACCATCCCTACTTCCGACTTTCTCATGACAGTTAAAATAAAATAATTAATGTTTAACTTGATGTACTGTATAAATGTTTGACACAGTATTTTCCTCCAGCAAGTTTAAAGATGGTCAACTTTTGTAACTTTGATATCATACCTGTTTTAAGGTGTATGCTTACTTTTAGGTTTTTTGTTTGTTTGTTTGTTTGTTTACTGCAGCTAGCAAATCCAACTTTAATATTTGACTTAATAGAGATTTTAAACATGAAACTGATGAATTTAACAAATTTGCTTGTTAATTGCCAATTAAGATTAGGAGGTTTTGGGTTGGTAACTATGGATTGGTGTATTTCATGTCATAATGTGCTACCTGCAAATTTGTTGTTCAGTATGTTTGTGTTTACATGTATTGCTATAATGTACAGACAATGTGTGTCTGTACAAGTTGGTACTTACGTTTAAGTGTATTCATGATATGAATGATGTGATGGCAATTCTGTCAGTAAACCTATCCTTATTTATAATTGTAACATGTACATATATATATATATATATATATCTATGTACCGGTAATAAACATGTTTATAGCCAAGATAATTATGTTTACAGCCAAGATAATTCAAGTACAAAATCCAATTGATAGTGGTAGTGATTCCATGTATTTGTTCCATTATTATAAAATAATCATGCTGTTGGAGGCATAAGAATTAAACTGCTTTTAGCCAAGGGATGGTATTGTATTTATATTAATTGCTCAGCCATTATTGTTGCTGGTAAAATGTCTAAATTGATAACAAATACCAGGTGCAAGACATTTGTCGTAGTGTTTGTGGTACATAACATGCACCTGTAGGCACTTTCTCAAAAGCAGGTTACACTGGAAATTGGTGTGTAAATATTATGTCACATATTTGTCTGTTTTGATTGCATCCAAATTACGATTAAACCATACTAATTTTCCCTATTTCATCAGACATGGAACCGTGTCACAATATTTAGGATAAATCCTTGCAGTTTGTAACTGATAGATACTGTAGCAAAACTAGCATAGAGACATCCCTATATGTACATGTATAAACGTGGGAAATTTGACATGTTTATGAGGTGGTGATGCTTAATTTTTTTTTATATATATATACATACATACATATATATATATATATTTTCTATCAAATTGACAGTTTTGTTATCTTTTCTTTAAATATTGATCAAGTCATTGTAAATACACATCTTCATATTAATTATTATTTTGCACGTACAGTGTACAGGTGACCACTTATTGATATGTTCACTGATCTGTTTTGCCATCATATCTGTTTTATGCCAACATTGAATCTTTGTATGTTAAACAAGTTTGTTTACCTTTACAGCAGGAGGTCGTCAGAACTCCAAGCAGATTGTCTAGAGGTGTTGGAATTTACTGGTGTTTATAAGATGACAATGGTCGGTTTCCATTTTAATGTCTTAAATTTTGCTAAATTGTGTTGTGTGATTAGAAATGCCATAGTGAAACTATTATTGTTTTGTCACGATGATATTTCTGTTTGAATAGATAGCATGCATTTAGACATACATGTATGTTTAATCATTTTATTCCAACTGCACTTTCTTTTGATCCCATATGCTAATTGAACTATTTTACCAAACTTTAGGATGTATGCATTTATAAAAGGGACCATTTAGTGATAAAACCCACTGTAGTTAGATTTATATAGTTCTGAGGCCATGTTGGATTTGGGATTTATCTACTAGTAAGTTACCAGATCATAAAGTCAGAGATGATAGAGAAAAATCCAGTAGGGTTTTGGCCACTTGAGAAGAGCAAGCAAAAAAAAAAGTGTCAAATTCTGTTGAAGTAAAAATTGGATGTCTAGAAGTTTTATAAAATCCACTAGCCATGGGATCAGTGATTAAAAAAAAAAATACTAGCCACTATCAAAATTCACTAACCCTACTTTACTTTTAATACAATTTTACTAAATAATAGTAATAATTAGATATGTCACCTAAAGGGGGAGATAGAGCTTAAAAAAACCCCTAACATATGGGGGGGGGGGGCAGGATATTAATATTTACAAAATTAACTTAAAGGGACATACCCTAGTTTCAGCCCGTTAAAATTAACACCAAGTTTAGTTAATCTACAAACCTATAACACATTTGGATAAAGTTACAATTCAATGAAACATGAGTCTGTGACTTTGAAATGGTGAAATACCTTCTAAAATAGGCTAAAACTCGACTCCGTAACTGACACTTCTCAAATGCACGTGCATTTTTAAAAATATGAGAAAGGTATTTTGTGATGTTAAAAACACCAGGATGATCAAAAACACTTCGAATGTACAGAAATTGATAATCTAAACCATAAAATCTAAGTAAAGTATGATTTCAGTTATAAAAAAAACGGCTATAATAGTTACATATATGCTTTAGTGTTTAAAAACTAGGGTATGTCCCTTTAACTGCAACATTTGACTTCTTTTATTTCACTAGCTATCGGGCATGGCAATAGTAGTTATTTACTAGCCCAACATTGAATATCACTTGCCATGGTAGTTGGGCTACCATAATCTATAAGCCCTGCATGATGTGTACAGAAATGTCGCTGAGCTATTTTCTAAAATGTAACAGTTACATACTTATACATACATGACTGCTAGTATTTCACAATACTTGCAACAACAAAAATTTGACAAAAAAGAAAAGGAACTAAAAGTAAAAATGTAAACAGAATGTGCAAGAGTTAAATATATGGATTAATGTGTTGTGTATCTTTTCATGGTGCGAAATTTGTCATCTACAATGTCTTAATCTTGTATATGTTTATATTAGATATAAAAACATTGTTTTATTTACTACTACTAGATCCATAATGTAATATTGTAAAGCAAAACACCATCAAAGCCTGAGTCTTATCAGTAACATTAAATGCCAGAATCGGTTGTCTGGAGTTTTAATAACATTTGACTTTTCAACACTGGCCTCGGTGGTGTCGTTGTTAAGCCATCGTACATAAGGCTGGTAGGTAATAGGTTCGCAGTCTGGTATTGGCTCCCACCCAGAGCGAGTTTTAACGACTCAGTGGGCAGGTGTAAGACCACTAGTCCCTCTTCTCTCTCACTAACAAGTAACCCACTGTCCTGGACAGACAGCCCAGATAACTGAGGTTTGTGCCCGGGACAGCGTGCTTGAACCTTAATTGGATATAAGCATGAAATAAGTTGAAATGAAATGGAAAATGACTTTTCAACAGAAAATGTGAATTGTCAAATTTTAAAAACTTTTGTAATTTGCTTGTATTCATTAACTTTAAATCAATGCACCATGAAAAGAGTACACATTCCAACTTTGTAATTAATGTATGATTTTAATGCTTTATCCTTTTTCTATTTCAGGAAAGCCATTCAGGCCGTTTATCATGGTTGAGAAGCGATCTCAAAGTACACGTGATAACTCGTTGGTTAATATGTGATTTGTGTAGTTGAGTTACCAAGAATATTTTACAACTTCTCTAGCTGCACACTGTGATAGTGATCTGAAATTAGAAATCGTGCTATACAAATAACGTATGCATCACTGTGACATGAAAAACGTGGGCATGCATTCAGGAAATGCATTGCAGCAGATTACCGTTAAATATGAAGAATGCAGTTTAATGGTGAAACCTTAGTGTGTAATGATTACCTGCAGTATTCCTTTCTGAAGACAAGTTTACAAACATGATGGTCAAAAGTTGATATATACATGTATGTATATAACAACCATGGATGTTTTAGTTATAATTTGTGCAAGCCAAGGACAAAATGAATTGTATTCGGAATGCAATTAAATAGGGATCTAACGTTCTTCCATAAATACATGTTATTTGTTAATGAAAACTCTTTGTTGCCTTATTGTGTGACGATCTTGCTTACAAATAATTGAGGTTGGAAAATACTAATGGTGATATGATATATTAAATTTTATTATTTAATTTTCTTTGAAAAGATGGTGGGATGGTGCATATAAAAGATCCCTTTCTACTAATAAAAAAAATGTAAAAAATGTAACAGGTTTCCTCTCTACACTATATGTCAAAATTACCAAATGTTTGACATCTAACGAATAGTCGTTGATTAATCAATCAATATGGTCTAGTGGTGTTGTTAAACAAAACAAATTAAAAATATACATATTACACCCATTAATGATCAGGTGTGTATGCAAGGGACATCACTTTCAACTCTTTCCACCACCCCAACCCCCCCATCCCCTTAATTGTCTTTCTCACAAGAGGCCGTATTCCTTTTGATGTGTTTGGCCAAAAGTACCACGCAAGCAACATCCAGTACTTAGTGCAGTAAACATTACACTTCCCCCTTTTACTAAGAAACTCCTGTACCCTGAACATGGTTCAACTTTGGACTTTTCTTTGCTATAGATGTAATTTCATTAGTGGACAATATAAATTTTCTCTCAAGTTTAAACATTTAAGTAATCTCTGTTCATCATCTGATGGTAGATAAATGTGACAAACATTTGGGTAAGATCAAGCAAAGTGCTACATTTGAAAAAATAAATTATTTGTGAATTCAGTAACTTGTGTGGTATGATCAAAAAGCTATTTATGTCAAGTTTCCAAAACTATTTACAGTTCTTAGATACACCTAGCCATTCAAAAGTTGTGCCTTTTTAGCAAATCGCATTTTAGATAAGAGTAACCTTTTGTAAAAACAATTATACCTTTTTTAAACAGTGCTAGACAGTAAAAGCTCATCCAGAAGACATATTAAACAACTTTAACTTGTAAAACATACTTTTACATATTTAGCTAAATGTTTTCATTTTTAAATATAAGTAAATAGTATTAATTAATTAAAATATACTTGTTGTGTCCCTCCGTTACCGAAAAACATTATTTTTCTAAATAAAATTATGTCAAAGCTGATTTTTTAGTATTTTTAATCCATATAATCAACTAATAGCTTGGAAGTATTAATAAGTGATATATATCTTCAAATTTTAATTATATAATTTTAGTTATTGTGACCAATTAAAAACCTGTCCCTCTGTTAACAGTGTTCTACAGTCAAACTACCTATTGTTTGTTCAGAAAAATAAAGATGCTACAGAGAACACCAAAAGAAAAAACTATGGTCATATTTTTTTGCAAAATATACTTGTAAATAAAATGGATGTAGTATTGGTAGTTCATGATACTGAACAAATCAGTGCAACTGATGTGTTTAATCATAATTCAGGTTAATCATTCAGCTTTAATATCCACAACATGCACATACAAATATGTGGAACTTTGCCATTTGTATTATGGAAACATAATCAGTCGAATCCTAAAAAATTATTAACAGTTACATATACTAGCATGATTTTGTCACTAGACCCCTAAAAAGTGACACACTGTTACTGGTGTATGTGATCCAGTAAATACTAAACCAGAACATTAAAAATAATATATATTATAGGTGTTCAAAATATTTTTGCATATGTCCACTTTATTATATTTAAACATACATACTGTGTTAAAACTTCATTACAGGCAGTTGACAATTTTGTTATGTACAAATTTGGATATAATGTGTTCAAGTTCCAAAACAATATAACAATGAACAGTAAATTTACTTTTATTAAAAATCTAATTAATGAGTGATGTATTTCAGATTTATTTTATTGTTTTATACATACGTTAGCTTGATATCTGTTATACTAGTTCCAATATTGGATGCTTAGCACAGCATACTAAAAAAACAAAAACAACCAGCAATTCATTTTATGTTTTGTATTTTATGTCCCTCCATTACCAAATATTAAAAACCCCATTTATGACTTTTAAAATAGAGTTACATTAAATATTTTTATTCAGCAGTGTAACATAATCAATCCAAAAGTAACTTGTGCTAAAACTTAATTTAGGATAAACAATTTTATGTGTAAAAGTAATTAAAATATCCCTCTGTTACTGCTTGATCTTGCCGATTTTTAAATAAAAAAAACAAAAACATTTACGATCTGTAATCTAATTTTGCACACACCAAATATCTTCATGAGTTTATAATGTAATTAGTAAAACCCCATGGGATATTTCTTATAGAATATGGAAAAAAAGCAGGATAGGCTTGGTAGTTCTGTTAAGAGAGTGAAAAGCCATTGTTAATGGAGAAAAAATATTACTGGCCTGGGTAATGCTAAAAATGTGTGTGTTTTTGGGAACATGCTAACATTTTTTAGGTAGAATAGGTTGGCTGAGTGAAACCATGGGATACTTTACCTACCTAACTTTATAGAGAGGGGAGATGATGTCCAATGTTTCCAATTGTGTCATATTAAATTTTATTCATAAATTAAAGATAACGGGATGCATTCGTCAACTTTTCACATTTTCAACTTAAGCTGAATTTCCACTGGGCAGGTTTCAGCCAAAATTGGTCCAAAATGATCCTCGTATGGCCCTAGCCACTGATTGACGGAGGTATTTTCAACTTTTTCTCAAGTTTTATATTGTAGAGTTCAACTAAAGCTGATACAAATAATCCTCTGATAAATCGGACCATCACCAATTTGCATTTTAATTTTTCCCAGTTCCAACCAAATTGTGTGGGAAGCTTCCCTGGCATATATGAGAAACGAATTTGTTAATTTGGTCATTCTGACCCACCCATAGCAAGGGGTGTGGCCAATTATTATTATTATTTCAAACTGACCATTTCCAACCACATTTTGTTTGATAATTCTCTGGCACATGAAGAAACACATTTGTGAATGTAGTCATTCTGACACACACACACCCCACTCCCAATCACCTGTAGCAAGAAGAGGAAAATTATGCCAATTTAAATTGATATGTTCTCTACTTGCATAAATGGTATGATCTAAAATTCTTCATGTTAGCTACTTGACAAATTTTGTGGGAACCTTCCTTGGTACATGGAGAAACAAATTGTGAATTTGGTCATTCTGGCCACAAGGGGTTTGAGGAGTGGAGTCCAAAAGGGGAAAATAAATCGGTGAAAAAAATCATCTTGAACTACTTTACCAATTCCAATCAAATTGTCTTGTGCAGCAGATTGAATCAGTGTTTGGTGATATTGTAAGCAGGATTAACGACTACATGCAGTAGTATTATTATTATTGTGTGTGTGCGTGTCCAAAATATTGGATTCGAGTACTCAGGGGTCAAACTTTTACACGAGATCATAATGAGACTAAGGAATAAAGTAAAATAGCACTATGCATCTTAATTCAAGTGCTGAACATGGATGCCAAATCATGCCAAATGTTTTATTGAATTCCACACATTCGACATCTGATTTCCCTATAATGTAACCGGCGGCAAGCATATTGCAAAATGACATAATATATATATATATGAGTGCTGTTCCTTTCATGGGTACTCTTAGTCCTGTGAACGGACTCGAGTCTTGCTACTCATCCAATGAATTTTTTTTTTTTTTAATTCAAAATTGATCTTTGACTTTGGATTAGCTTGAAACTGATTAGTCTGTGACACGTAAGTTAGTTACAAGCGCAATAGCTGTAAATAAGTTTCAGTTGGAACGCCTATAAATAATTAACAACAAAAACAAAACCCACCTCAATCAATCAGAATGGGCCCAATGACATGGTTCGATCCTACGACGCAAGCACCTCGGGCGAGTAGGCTGTAATATTTGAGGTTTTCATAAAAGATAAGTGCAGTTCACCACCCATAGTTAAAATTACCATGTCGTGTGCCTGGGGGTGGGGAGCAGGCGCAGATACCCCTTCCCTTCCCTTCCTTTTAAAAAGGGCACTTTAAACTAGCGTGGGTGGAGGGTCAATTAACTGCTATGCATCCGCCAATGCGCCCGAGGACAACGTATATTTGTTGTCCTACTGTGTATAAATGCAGATTTAAAACGTGACTTGTACACACACGCGAGACTGCACCCTCCACTAAAAGTTGTGCCCAACCCCCACACTCCAGATTGTTCCTATACGGGCCTGAAATTTGCTAAACACTGGATGTTTTGGGGTGCTTAATAAATCGGGGTGGGGGTGGGCGGATCTGTTACAAGGGCTGAAAAACAGGCGCTGGGGCTGTGATACTTTGAGGAAATAACAGTGTGTTTTGTTTAACGACCCCCACTGGATAACATGATTTATTAACCGTCGACTATTGAATGTCAAACATTAAATTTTGGTAACCCAATACAATGTTCCATTACCAGCAAGGCTTTGTTATAAGCACTTTCAACAGAAAAAGAGTCAAAAGACCGCATGTATACCATTACCTTTTAAACTCTCTGATGCACGCCATATCACATTTAATTTATCGTTGAAATATCTAGTTCCGAATGACAACCTTTAACGTTGGGTTCTGTCAGCCTGTAATAAAGAATGTGTGAATGGCCGACAGTGGGGGCGGCGGAGGTGGTGTGTGTCTGAAACAAATCTTCATTAATTTTTAACCTGACGTGCGCAAGTTCTAATCAAAAGTATTCTAAATAAACACGGCATACGCACATGATCAAAGTAATGTTTACAGCCATATAGTTTACGTTTCCTACATTTCATTTCCCTTCAGATATGTATTAATGATCAAGTTTTGCACGATATACATGAATATTTATGTATTATTATTAGTTGGGGGGGATTTTTATTAGGCTAGTTTAGTTGGGGGGGGGGGGGGGGTAAAACAAACTGACGGAAATGAAAATTCTTTTTTATTTTAATAATAAAAAAGGAGTTAAAATTTGTTTTGTCCAACACCAGTACAGCACGTTGATTTATTAATCATCAAACATTTTGTAATTTTCAGAATTAGTCTTAGAGAGGAAACCCGTTACAGTTTTTATATGCATCATCCCACAGACAGGATAGCACACACCACGGCCTTTTATATACCAGTCGTGGTACATTGGCTGGAACAAGAAATAGTTCAATGGGCATACCGACGGGGATAGATCCCAGACAGACCACGTATCAAGCGAGGGCTGGACCACTGAGCTACATCCCGCCCTTCATTTTAACTAAAACACGTAATAATTATTATATGGTTAAGTGGTATGACATAAGAAATGGCCTACTTGGTTATAAATTTTAAACATTCTTACAGCTATGTAGATAATCTTGCATCCAGTATATTAGACTGCAAGATGGTTACATACTTTTCATACTGGTACATTTCATAAACGGATACTTGCAATGATCAACTGTACGATCCAGTCAAATAATTCGTTACAGTTACAGTCGCAAATATTGAGAATAACAAACAGTCGAATTACTATGAAGGACCTTGTGTTAAAATGTAGCGTTGATAGCACGAGGCGGGATGTGGCCCAGTGGTAACGCGCTCGCCGATGCGCGGTTGTTCTAGCATCGATCCTCGTCGGTTGACCCATTGGGCTATTTCTCGTTCCAGCCAGTGCACCACAACTGATCTAACAAAGGCCGTGCTATTTACTGTCTTATCTGTAGGGTGCATACAGAAGAGCTCTTGCTGCTTTTCCAGTAGTAGCAAGGGATCTTTTATATGCACCATTCCACATGCAGGATAGCACATATGACGGTCTTTGGTCTACCAGTCGTGGTGCACTGGCTGGAACGAGAAATAGCCCAATGGAGATCGATCCCAAACCGACCTCGCATCATGCGAGCGCTTTACCACTGGGCTACGTCCCGCTCCAATTCATAATGGCAAATGTTGATAAATGCTAAATATTTTAAATACATAAAGCTAGCATATAGTTTAACTGACGAATAGAAGTAAACAAAATCAGGTCTAAATCTAGGAAGGGTCAAGTGTCACCTCCACCTCTGCGGCCGCCCTTGATGGGGGTAGGTGAGTGGTGCGGGTGATCATATACATGTGTGTATATGGGAACATTTAGGGATATGCGGATGAACATGAGCGAGATGGGGAGGACGGATGGTGTGTAAAAACAAAAACGAAACAAAAAAATTTGGAATAGTTTGCAGCCCCCTAAAATTTGGCGCCATAGGGATGGGCCTTGTCGAACTGTACACGAATACAGAACACTATAGTGAAACCTTTCTGAACGGACACACACGGGACCAATGAATGAATTAATGAATGAATGTTTAACGACACCCCAGCACGAAAAATACATCGGCTATTGGGTGTCAAACTATGGTAATGCAAATAAATAAAGTGATGATCAACATCAACATAAAAATTCAAAGTTTAAACAAAAACAGTGTAAAGAACTGTGCAAAAATACAAATACAAATATCACAGAATTTTACGGACACCGAATTTTACTTCAATTTGTGCTGTATTGGCCATTCTCAAAGAGAATGTTACACCCCTGCACCACGGTGAGGTTACAGCACACGCAGGGGCACACGGGACCAAGTAAAATGTCCGGTTCTAAGAATTATCCGGTTTAGAGAAGTTCTGTTTTGTACTGATGTTATAAACGGACCTTTAAAAACGTCCAGTTTTGATGGAATTCTGGTGTATATATGATCTCACATTTAATAACTGCCCCCCCCCCCCCCCCCCCCCCCCCCCCCAGGTTGCCACAACGTCACCCCAGTTGCAAGCATGTACTTCCAATATTTTAACAAATAGTTCCAACTTGTTGTACGCCACTAATAGCTTAATTCTAAGAGTGCTACATGAGTGGCCGTTAGATACCATTTATCTTACAACGAGGTTTTTTTAAAACGTATCTAAATATATAACGCAAGGGTTGTAACTAAGTTTACGGTAGTTAGAAAAGACGTTTAAATTGTGTTTAAAACGAGGGGGGAGGGGAGATTATCCATTACTAAAATGTAATACACGTGGAGTTTTCATTATATATACGGCATGCATATATTATGTTTATTTTGTTTGAAAGCTAGTTAATTTATATTTGGGAGGGTAAAAGTTTGAATTTTGATTTCAAACAAAATAGTAATAATATGTGCTACATCTAAAATGTATTTGTCTTTATATGTATTTTGTAAACTGCTAGATACTTTGAATCACGTTCAATGTTGGCATAAAATGTTTGGTTATTTTCTTGCTTTATTGCGTTATTTTAGTCAGTAATATGATACGAGAGGACGTGCGTGTATATATGAATGCAATTGTTCATGAAACCATTTTACTCTTTTTGTTTGTTTATTTGTTTGTTTGATTGTTGTTAATGATATCAGATTCTGTTAGCGATTGAGATAAATTTCTTTGTATGCATATTATGCTTTCTTGTGTATATTAGTAAATAAATTGTTTCGGGATATGAAATCGTGGTGTTTTCGTTTTGCTTGGTTAAACAGGTACTCACAACAACATACACGTACAGTTGTGTGTGTGCGTGTCCGTACGCGCGCGTGCGTTTATGTGTTTTATCCCACTGCATTCTTAATTTACTTTCTCACCATTGGTTTCCATCTCATTTCTCCTCCTGATCTGACAGCTCCTATGTTTCAATCTCTATTGCTATTCACATCCACATCCCAGTACTTGTCTCTCCAACCGCGACAGGTGGCTGTCGCGACCAACCGTGTTACACTGTACATGTGCTGGCTTGTCTGTGGGGAAAATGCCTATATAATTAAAGAACCTCTATCAGTCCTTGCTGCTAATGGAAAAACAAAATGTAGCAATTTTCCTCTAAATTTAAAGTGCGTTTTGTATAACGACATCACTAGAGCACTATTAGATGTCAAACATATAGCAATTCTGACATACAGTCTTGAGATTCCCTCTACATTTTCCATTGGTAGCAAGAGATCTTTTATATGCACAATGCTATAGACAGAATATCACATATTTTATATGCCAGTCGTGGTGCAGTCGCTTGAAAAAGAAATAGCCAAATGGACCTTTTGGTGGGGATCGATCCTAGACCGACAGCGCATCACGCGAACACTTTACCACTGGGCTACGTCCCGCTCCTTGGGTTTTCTCTAAGACTATATTGTTTATTATGTCAGAATTACCAAATGTTTGACATCCGTGGACAATAGCTGATGATAATTAATGTGTTCTAGTCCAGTAACTATAATGTCTCAGTGGCATAGTGGTTAAACCATCGGACACAAGACTGGTAAGTACCGATTCGCACCCAATTTTTTGGTAGGGTTAAGGACACTATACGAATTTCTCTCTCATTCAACACTACCCCACTGTCCTGGACAGACAGGGGCGGGACGTTGCCCAGTGGTACAGCGCTCTCTCGATGCGCGGTCGGTGTGGAATCGATCCCCGTTAGTGGACCCATTGTGCTATTTCTCGTTCCAGCCAGTGCACCACGACTGGTATATCAAAGGCCGTGGCATGTATTACCTTGTCTGTGGGATGGTGCATCTAAAAGATCCCTTGCTGCTATTCGAAAAGAGTAGCCCATGAAGTGGCGACAGCGGGTTTCCTCTCTCAATATCTGTGTGGTCCATAACCATATGTCTGACGCCATATAACTGTAAATAAAATGTGTTGAGTGCGTCGTTAAATAAAACATTTCGTTCTTTCTTTGGACAGACAGCCCTGAGTAACTGTTGTGTGCCTAGGACTGCAGGCTTGAGCCGTAACTGGATATAAACTCGAAACTAGGTACATAAACGAAGTTTCATTAAACAGAACAAACATTAACAGCAGATGAAGTTAAGACGGGTAGTATAAACACAGAGATAGAGAGAGGGGGAAGAGACACAGAGATAAAGAGAGCCCAAGACAGACAAAAATTATACGAGGCAATCTCAAGTACCGGTATATTTTTATTTATTACAGGCGGCCCAAAGTAACCTTTAGTATAGATCGAATATTTCCATCGTTGTATGTATCTTCAATAATTTAATTTAACTTTCGTATTTTGTATACCCTTTCGGGCCTTTGCTATCAAAAATACGTACTGGTATTACGTGACGTTAATCAATGGACAAAAACACGTAAAGAAGATAAAGAATGGCTGCGCCCATGGACCATTTCATGCTGTCAATGTCGAGTTAAATATTTTGTTGATCCAGTGACTGACCAGTATGAAATGAAATACTAAGTATAAAATGATATTAGATATATTCGTTATATTTTGGGAAGGTTGTCTTTATAGTTGCTAAGTTTTATTTGGAGACACTGGAAATGTGACGCAACCAAAACTCGTGGTAGTTCTCCAACAAATATACGCCATAATACGGTGTCTAGACTGACGAGTGACGTTACTAATGGTTTTCGAGTCGTGATCCCCCGAAAAATATTTTTTAAAAGAAAAAATGTACTTTGAGCAAGAAGGGCAGGCACATATTCAGAGGTCGAAACCATCTCCCAGGTCAAGTACCTTTTTAAAAAACATAGATATATTTTACAGGGTAGCATTACTCAACCCTGACACCATAAACTTTGCTCGGCAGTCTACCCCTCCACTAAAATTCCAGCATATATGCGTCTCTTAAAAGGGGTTTTGATCCCAAAAAGAAATGACCCCGTGGGACTGCGCTGTCTGAAGGTTCAATGGTCTGAAACACTGCATGTACTCTGTAAACATACATGTAGGCTAATCTTTTACTACATGTAATATTTGTATGGTATAAATAGGGTGTTGTATGTATTATACTACTGGCCTATCCAGGTGTTGCTTGTCTTAAATGAGGCATTCTTTTTGTTATATTATTTATTTAATTATAGATTAATAGCATCACCAAGCGTTTAAATCGTGACCACTGTAGAATGTTCAAAGATAAACAGAGAATACTACATGAATGATTGTTACATACCTTTTAGCTTCCGAGTTGCTTCAAATCATACCTAAGGAGCCAACATTGACGTTGCCTGGGGAAGGGGGACTATGCTGTCCCCAAGCACACCTCTTTTTTTTTCCTAACCACATTGTTTATGTTTGTCTGTCGCTCTATTAATATGGGGCCGGATCATAGCTCAGTGATACAGCACTCGCCCGATGCATTATTTTTCATTCCAGCCAGTGCTCCACAACTGGTGTAACAAAGGCTGTGGTATGTAATATCCGGTCTGTGGGATGGTGCATATAAAAATGAGTAGCCCATAAAGTTGCGTCAGCAGTTTTCCTGTCTCAGTATCTGTGTGGTCCTTATAACCATATGCTCAATATCATATAACCGTAAATAAAATGTGTTGAGTGCATCGTTAAATTAACAGTCTCAAAAATAATTTGGTTGACCCTGTATGATATTGTGGTTCCCCACCAATATAGCGAATGTGAGGCGAATACAATTTTAAAGAACTGCAAGATAAAGGTTTAAGAGAAATTAAAACATATTTTGATACGGCGCTCACGTTTTCGTAATAATCTACTAATATATACTGTTGACTTGTACGTCATCTGACAGTAGAAATCGATGTGTGTAGCCTTAATATCAGTGGTTGGTTGGATTGATATTTAAGAAGCCTATCAGATGTCTTTAAATTGATATACAACAAGTATCATATCATCGTGTGATAACATATATTATCTTACTCTGTTGCCTAAAACGTTTTACACAGAGGTACGCTTAGTGATTACTGTAAAGAATTTACATTTGTTTAGTGCATTTGACACTGTACTTTTGCCATTTTTGATTACAAACCTTTGGACTATTGAACCTTCAGGCTATTGAACTTTCGGACCATTGAACCTTCGGACTATATAGCAGTAACCCACCTTGCATATTCACAGGTCTGCATTATGGTTAAAAATCAATGAGGGTGAACTAGCAAAACTTTTCTTGAAACTCTGCGGACAATTTAGACAAATGCAAAGTCACACCTACTCACAAGGTCACCTCCATTAAAACAACAACTTTTTTTTAATAAAACCATATACGGTAAAGAGCTCATATTCACCATTGGTGAAGTAGCTGCTTAACAGATTTAAATGTATAATCTGTTGTCGATTATTTAATTAAAATTATAAAATATTAAGTCTACCACACATAATTATATGAAATATTTAAAAAGTTTTCTTTTTTCTTTTTTTTTAGTGACAAATTTACAGAATTATATGAATGCAGTGGAGAATGAAAAACATGTTTTGTTGTTTTTATGAGTAAAACTTACAGAAGCATACAAAAATGCCAATTTCCGACATTTTGACAACCCTGAACTTGAAGGATAACCCTTATTTTGGTGCTGGGTTTGGTTTGTTTGGACTTGGTGCAGCAGCGGCCATTATGCGTAAAGGTGTTCAGGTTGGAATGGTATTCTTTCGCCGACACTGCATGATAACAATGGAGGTTTCGAGTCGAGACAAGAGCTACTATTGGTTACTGCAGTGGATTTCCACACATGGGACTAGAACCCAGCACCTGAGTGTTCAAACAACCTTTAGTCAGTCTGAAACTGGCAGAATAACCACACAGTTTGACTTTGTGCCAAGTCCTGGCAGTCATTTCTTCAGTTACGGGGGGTCTTGGATACGTGTGGAAAGAAATCGTGAACAATCAATGATGGACCTGCAGACAGGCACACCTTTTGAAACTGTGACACTGACGGCTCTCGGGAGAAATCGGGATATGTTTTTCAAGATACTTGATAAATCTCGAAGCTTGGCTTTGCAACGACAGGAAGGAAAGACGGTCATGTACACAGCAATGGGAGCCGAATGGCGTCCATTTGGTTATCCTCGGAGAAAGAGACCAATCAATTCAGTGGTTCTAGACAGGGGCATTTCAGAAAGGGTTTTAGCAGACATTAAGGAGTTTATCAATAATCCTCAGTGGTACATGAAGCGGGGCATTCCATACCGCCGAGGTTATCTCCTCCATGGTCCACCAGGTTGTGGAAAGAGCAGCTATATTGTGTCATTGGCAGGTAAAGTTTTATATTCCTTATGAAATAATGTTTTTATTGTCGTTAATCTCGAGACAGTCGAAAATTATTTATTTCACTTAAGACACAAATATATGAAATGGAAGCTCGTTTGATAATAATAATAATCTACAAACATGTAACACATCAGGATAAACTTAAAGTAGTGTGAAACGAAAGTCTGTGATGTTGAAACAGGTAAATACCTTCTAAAAATAGTCTCCATAATGGTTACTTGTCAAAGGTATGTGCGTTTTTAGAATTATTATAAATGCAATTTGTGGTATTACATGAGTACTTAGGCACGGGCCGAGTCTAGCAAGACTCAAGTCCATTCACAGGACTCTAGAACCTGTGCAAGTGAGACAATGTATGGCATTAATTTCAGCAGTAACTAATCAGTAATACAAGTTACACAATAGTTATATGATCATGTACTAGTTTCTCTTTTTAAAGGGACATTTAATTCCCGAGTTTGCTGCAATGGTTAAGATGCTATCGACTAACAGAGACTTTTTAATGACTGTAACTACATATGAAATATATTTTTCTGCATAAAATATTACTGGCATGTTTCTGATCGTTCTAGTATTTGTACTAAGTTAAATTTTATTTTATTTCCTAAAAAAAGATTTTTTCATACATACAAAATTATTTGAAAACATAATCCAGTTTGGGCTTCTTATAAATATTAAGACAACCAGAAACACATTGAATATACAGACACTGATATTATAAACAAGAAAATATATTTAATATGTAAGTTTGATCGTAGAAATATTTTATTAGTAGGAAACATCTTACAATGCAGCAAACTCGGAAATGTCCCTTTAATCTGGCCATCCATCCATCACAATACTGAATGTATCAACCGGTTTCTAAATGCAATACAATGACATAATTTGGCATCTATATTCAATGTTGCAATTAAGATGCATGATGCTATTTTACTTTATTTCTTAGTCTCATTGTCATCTAGTCTGGGTCGAGTTTGACCCGCGAGCTAGTACTCAAGTCCAATATTTTGGACTCGTGGAGGCCCTACCAGAAACACTTCTAGATGTAAAAAAATTTGATTTCAATTATCGAACACAGCAGCTATAATTTAGTATAAAGTTAGAAATATGCGGTAGTGTTTAAAAACTAGGGTCTGACACTGAAACCAGTTAAATCATTAGGCCTACTACTACACAGGCATAATTCTGACAGTAATCATAATGCATTTGGAACGACTGTTCTTACAGGCATCTGAAGGTCATCTGCTGGATACCAGATTGTGTTGGCACATGTCAAATCTAAATTCTAATAATAGACTAGAATGGAATGGTAGTAATTAATTCAGGGCTTCTAGATTATGGTAGCCCCATTCACGTGGCTAGTGATACTCAGTGTTGGGCCAGTAAATAACTACTATTACCATGCCCGACAGCTGGTAAAAAAAAGTAGTTGTGAAATGCTGCATTTAAGTCTATTTTGTAAATATGAATATTCTGGCCCCACTCCTACTTTCCCAATGTTATTGTTTTTAAACTCTATCTCCCTCTTTGACATATCTGAATATAACTATTAATAAAATTGTATTTACTTTAAAGTAAAGTGGGGCTAGTGGATTTTTAATTGTGGCTAGTAATTTTTTTTAAATTACTGATCCCATGGCTAGTAGATTTTATACAAAATTCCAGAAGCCCTGTAATCTGAATAAGTTTTATATATGTATGAACTGTTTGGACATAATTTTCACAGCACAAATGTATATACCACATATTCATTCAATTCTTTATCTTGCATTCAGTTTAAAATTCATTTTGTGGAGTAGGAAGCAATCTTGTTTCTCAGATTTCAGTATGGAATCAAATGTTAGAAATTGAGAATCAGTTGTTGAAATTAGTCTCAAATTTAGAGTAAGTCTTGTAATATAAGTTCTTAACAGCAGTGTGGAAGACTTTAGACAAACAAGAATAAAATATAAGATTTACAATTAATGATCATCAAAATCAAGAATTCTAGATGTTTTTGAAATACTGTTGAAAAGAAGATGGAAAGCAAAAGCTTCTTGTGAAGTTGATCCTCAAAAAGGATAATGTTCGTTATTGGCAGCATTTTCCATCTGCCCCATTTATTTTTAGTTTTGTATCAGTATACTCATGCATCTATAAACATATATGTGCATTTATCTACTTTTTTTTTTATCAAAGGCCATGGTATGTACTACATTGTCTGTGGGATAGTGCATGTATATAAAAGATCCCTTGCTGCTAATCGAAAAAGAGTAGCCCGTGAAGTGGCGACAGCAGGTTTTCTCTCTCAATATCTGTGTGGTCCTTGAGCATATGTCTGACGCCATTTAACCGTAAATAAAATGTGTTGAGTGCGTCGTTAAATAAAATATTTCTTTCTTTATATACTTTTTTCTACAGGTGAGCTCGATTACAGCATCTGTGTGCTGAATCTGAGTGAACGAGGGCTTTCCGATGATCGACTGAACCACCTTTTGACGGTTGCTCCAGAACAAAGCATCATTCTCTTAGAAGATGTGGATGCTGCTTTCGTTAGTAGAGATTTGGCTAAGGAGAGTAAGTAATTTTCTAAATGAGGGAGCAGGATTTGGCTCAGTCGGTTGAGTGCTCATTTGAGGTTCTTGCGTCACAGGATCGAACCACCTCGGTGGATCCATTCAAGTGATTGTTTTTTTCCTCGTTCTAACCAATGCACCACAATTGGTCAAAGGCAGTGGCGTGTCCTTTCCTGTCTGTGGGAAAGTGCATATAAAAGATCCCTTGCTGCTAATGGGAAAATGTAGCAGGTTTCCTCTGATGACTAAGTGTCAGAATTACCAAATGTTTGACATGATTAATCAGTCAATGTGCTCTAATGGTGTCATTAAACAAAACAAACTTTTAACTTTTTTCAAATAAAAAGGTTACAATCACTAAGTGTTATTTGGATTTATGCTTACAAAATTTTTACAGCTGGTTTGGGACATGAAACTTAAATTGTACAGCATTTAATTTCTGTAGCATCATAAAATGAAGGAATTTTAAATAGAATACATTTCTGATTACTTGTTCTTAGAGTTATGACATTGTTTTAGGTAAAATTATTGATGTAATGAAGTATATTATGTACGACACAGTGAAATAGTTGGGTACTATAACTTTTGGTGGGGGTTTTCTCCACCAGGTCCATCTGCATACCAGGGAATTGGGAGACTAACATTCAGTGGACTATTGAATGCCCTTGATGGAGTAGCATCAGCAGAGGCCAGGATCATTTTCATGACAACAAATTATCTAGATCGGTATGTATATATAGATGAATACGAGATATAGCAATGCTTCCTTACTGTATCAGGGCTTCTAGATTATGGTAGCCCCACTCCCATGGCTAGTGATATTCAATGTTGGCCTAGTAAATAATTACTATTGCCATGCCCGATGGCTAGTGAATGTTTTTGTCAAATGTTGCAGATAAGTCTATTTTGTAAATATGAATATCCTGTCCCCGCACCAACCCACCAATGTTAGTGTATTTAAGCTCCATCTCCATGTTTAGGTGACATATCTGATTATTAGTATTATTTAGTAAAATTTTATTAACTTAAAGTAAAGTAGGGTTAATGAATTTTTAATCGTGGCTAGTAAATTTTTTAAATCACTGATCCCATGGCTAGTGGGTTTTATAAAAATTCTAGAAGCCCTGTGTATACCATCAACATGATGATTCAGTCTTTTGGCAACAGTTCAGATGTAAGCTGCAATCTCAGCCTTCCATCTTAAGCATAATTTCATGAAGCAAAATACAAATTAACAAATTTTAGTTTTTGAATTATCGACCATTGCCATAATTCAATTATTTAAAAAAAAAAATCAGTAGTAAATGGAATATGGTGGTTATGAAAATGGTTGAATAAAGTACATTTAGGGACAAATCAAAATATTGTTGTTCAGGTAATACTTTGTTAGACCATTAAATAGGTCAGTGGTCTGTGACAAAATGCCTTTAATAAATTTACAGGTTTTGGTATTTATACATTACATACATGTGATCATCCATAATATTTTTAAATACATTTAATTTATTTGATCACCAAAGGCAAATCACTAAATTTTTATATGACCTACTTGTACATTAGCACTGAAGGATGGCATGTCACCGTTAGTAAAATAATGTGGATGATCTGTAATCAGGCAGTAAATTTGGAGATTTGTTTTTTTTTACCTACCAGAATAAAAAATATGATTTAACATAGATATTTTGGGATTCAGTCTCTTAATCATATCTTACACTTCCGACCCAGAATCTGGGAAACATGGAATCATGCTAAATTCACTGCCTGGCTGTAAAATGATAAAGATACAATATATATCAATAAATCATTTCATCTTATATGTGTTTCTGTTTGCAATTTCAGACTAGACGCAGCACTTATACGACCAGGAAGGGTAGATCTAAAAGAGAAAATAGACTATGCCTCTGAACATCAATTGATAGAAATCTTCCAAAGATTTTACCCCGACGAGGCTGAGAGTTGCGCACATGACTTTGCTAGGAGAGTGTCGTCTCAGGGAAAGCCAATCAGCATAGCTCAAGTACAGGGATTTTTCATGATGCACAAGTCTGACCCTCAGAGCGTTTTGAATCAAACAGAACAAATATGGAATGTGTGATGAGAGTGTTGTGTTGTGTTGTGTTATATATAATATTAAAGTTCTTACTCATTCCATTACAAAGTTAAGGTTTATTTTGTTTAATGACACCACTTGAACACATTGATTAATGATCGGCTGTTGGATGTTAAATATTCGAGTATTCCGACATATTATAGTCCTCGAGGTAGCCTGGTACATTTTTCTAGTTAGCAGAAAAGCATCTTTTATATATACATACATTTCCTAAAGACAGGACAACTAATTCCATGGTCTCTGACATACCAGTTGTGAGGCACTTGATTGGGATGGGGAAAACCTCAGAGAATGTGTCCACTGAAGGGTTTGATCCAATGACCAAAGCACCTCGGACGAGCACTTGCGAGATCCCGCCCCCACCCCCCCATTCCATTACAAAGTAGAGGCGGGACTAGCCCAGTGGTAAAGTGCCTGCTCAATGCACGGTTGGTCCGAGATTGATCCCCGTCGGTGGGCCCATTAGGCTATTTCTTGTTCCAGCCAGTGCACCACGACTGGTATATCAAAGGCCGTGGTATGTACTACCCTGTCTGTGGGATGGTGCATATAAAAGATCCCTTGCTGCTAATCGGAAAGAGTAGCCCATGAAGTAGCGACAGCGGGTTTCCACTCTCAATATCTGTGTGGTCCTTGACCATATAACCATAAATAAAATGTGTTGAGTGCGTCGTTAAATAAAACATATCTTTTTTTCTTTCCATTACAAAGTTTTTGTTCAAATTTCATACTGTTTTTCATCTCTGAAATATTAATCATGGTAGGTCTTGTCTGAGGGAAAACCAATATTAGAATATTGCCTTTGGCCAACTGAACAATGCAACCTAGGTGGTACAGCATTGTTGGGAGTGCATAACAAATTGTTTTAATATAATATGGCTATTTGATATCAAACATTTGTAACATTTCGTCCAGATGGTGTGAAAACATACTGCCCTTACCAAAACAGCAGAAATGGATCCTGTACAGGACAACACATACCACAACCTTTGATATACTAGTTTTGGGGCAATGATTAGGATAGGGATAAAACAAAAAACATGACCACCGGTGGCGACTGGTCCTACAAGAAATTACTTCATGTGAGCACTTTAGTTATAACATACATAAAATCCCAATTCATTGGATTTTCATTAAACAGTTTGTGATGTTTTTGGGTTCATAGTGTGCATAAACGTATGGGGCAGGGGGGCAACTGTATTCTAGTGCTGGGGCAAAACTTCAGATTTGGGCAAAAATTATAGATCTATTCGGGCAAAATGTGTTAACCTTTTTTTTTGCGATGTATTTCCATCACTCTACCCTCAAAATTAGTTGTAATCCATGTAAAAATGCATAGTGATTCCTTTGCAACCCTATATAGCTGTTTGGCAGTAATGCTAATATGAATAAATTTTGTTATCCAGATTCGGGCATTTTCGTTTAATTCGGACAAAAGCCTGTCTGCCCCACCACCCCTCCTACAAAAATGGGAACCTGTATTTGTCTGTAGTTTGTAATTTAGCACATTTTTAACATTAAAACCTGAACAAATTATACAACATATCATTATCTAAATGAAAAATAAAAACGCCAACATTTCTTTTTACAAAACATTTTATTGCACCTGGGTGAAATGAGTCGTGCTTCAGAGCAGTTTCTAAAACAATGCTGTTATCCTCATATGTAAATGGATTAGACTAAGCATACATGATTTAATACATACAAGTAAAATAATATTTACTGACAACAGCCAAGCATATCTATAAAGAGTCAGCTATGAGATACTTGCCATTACATATATAAAGGTAGGTGGCCATTTGTATATGTTCTGGATTTATTTGAAATGCCTTCTATAAACAGACAGACAGACAGGTGCTTGTTAACTTGTTACACATGTACAGGTTCTGCTTACAGCAGGTCTGAACGAACATGATGTGAAACTAATGATGGTAACAAAGGACAGTAAAAGCTATTTTTATTCAGTTTTTTTAATAGTAGCACTAAATTTGTTAACTGAGATTCTCTACGTTGGTAACAATGTTAACAACAAAACACAGACTTAGAACATAAGTTAACACATTCTTCCCAGTCTTAATCATTGTTTTCTGTTGTTCTTCGTATTAAGTAATATTTGTTCAACAGTATGTCAGCTTACTGCAGTTATTGAATTATCCTTTCATTATTCATTATCAACATTTGTGAGGCGACTTTTTATATAACTGAATCACTTGGTTTAGAGAAATGCACAACTCCGACTACCCATGTGTCACAGCACCAAATTAGTTTTTTATATACATTTACATAAGACAGGACAACAAATACCATGATTATGACCTTTGGAGTACTGGTTGAAAATGAAAATGGATCTGATGATGGGCACTGACTCACCAGGTGACGGGCAAATCACTGACATACGTCTATCTGTCTATTTTAATAAGATGCCATTACACATCCAACTCAACAACATATTACTTACTGAGGTAGGATTTTCTGTCTCAGTCTGCACAATTCGTGGAAAAAATGGCACAACAAACAAATCATTCGCACAATTGTCAGTTGGGGTGTGTGAGATTGGAGTGGCAGTGCAATCTATAAATCACCTGCGCTCTCCATTTGATGAAGACTTGTTTACAATTTGGAACATTTGAATTCATGATATTCATGAGCACCATATGAATGCAGCATAACTGGAATGTACATAGTGATGGCACAGTCTCAAGAGTGACAAGTTAGATATTAAATGATAAATAACTGTCTGGTGATATGTATGCGATTTAAAAAACAAAATTTTTTTTTTTTTAATATTCTAATGTAGATATCATACCTGCCTTTGTACTTGCCCATATAAAATATGCTTTTGGTGTTTTCACAAGCATGAATAAAGACCTTAAAGTAATGTAGTCAAAGTAAAAATGAAAACAAATACAATGAATTCCACAAACGTTAGAGTTTTAGAATCAATACTAGAAAACACCAAACGAAACTATTTACATCTAATCTATTTACACAGTTGATGAATTGAATGTGTATTATACAAGTATGATAAAATAACAAGTTACTAGCACATTGCAAAAACATTAATCATCTCTAAATTTATATTTTACAAACATAGTTTATTTATAAGTATCTTGAATAATAATGAGGTTTATAATGTACAGTACATGAAAACGGTATTATTGTTTAAATTTAAAACAAGCATATTTGTTTTGCTTATAATACATTCCATGTTGGGGTTTCACACATGCACTTGTTACAACAAGCATTTTGAGAGTACTGCTAAAGCAATACACCTGACCCAATACTTTTTTGTATCTCCTAAATTCAAGGGCCAAACATCAGTGAAAAGTGGGTAAATCACCATGAAAGTTAAACTTGATCAGTAACAGTATATGATAAAGCTATATGCAAAATTTCACCGTAATATTTTCAAGTATTGCAACACAAACGTGCAGGAAACAAATTTTCATATCTCCAATGTTCAAGGACCATAACTGTGTCAAAAATGGGTAAATTGAAAGTTAAACTTCATCTGTAACAGTACATGATAAAGCTATACACAAAATTCCAGGTTAATATCTAAAGGCCTTCTGCAAAAAAGTCTGGAAACCAAAATTTCATATCTTTTAAGTTCAAGGGCCATAATTCTGTCAAAAATGGATAAATCGCAATGAAAGTCAAACTTAATCTGTAACAGTACATGATAAAGTTATACACAAAATTTTAGCTCAATATCTCAAAGCCTTCTGCAAAAAACATCCAGAAACATATGTCGGACAGACGGACAGACAGAAGGATGGAGATGAAACCTGTAGTCCCATCCGGTTGAACCGGTATGGGACTAATAAGCAACACCGGGAACACATTAAAGCACTAGTTCTGAAAGGAATAATGCATCAAATATACACAAAACAAACATTTTAATTCATAACTGTTTATCACATTAGATAGTTGCCAGTATAGTAACAAAAAAAAAGAAGGTGAAAAGCTAATTGTTTAAACTACAATTAACAAAAAACCCCAATACTTTGATTAGAAATATAAATTACCTGGTGTACCTTTCTTTGAAATACATTTAAAAAAATGTTTACTGTTTGGTTCTCATGTAATGAGGGAAAATATTAAACTAGTAGCTATAAACACATGTGCAAAATGTCATAGTGGGAAGTATAATTTCAAGCTCTGATGTTTCTAGTGATTCTCTTTCTGTCTTTTTACACGCAATTCTGTTACTGATGAGCATCTTCCGGTGTCATCGGTTGCGTTTCAAACCAGGAGTCGTTTGAATTGCTGCATCCATTTCTGGCTTCCTTGATCGCTTCACTCGACGTTTTGTTGGTGTTCTCTTTGGGCCTATATAATATCAAGAATGTTGTTATTCATGTTTGTGTGTGTGTGTGTGTGTTCTCTCTTTGGGCCTATATAATATCAAGAATGTTGTTATTCGTGTTTGTGTGTGTGTTCTCTTTGGGCCTATATAATATCAAGAATGTTGTTATTCATGTTTGTGTGTGTGTGTTCTCTTTGGGCCTATATAATATCAAGAATGTTGTTATTCATGTTTGTGTGTGTGTGTTCTCTTTGGGCCTATATAATATCAAGAATGTTGTTATTCATGTTTGTGTGTTCTCTTTGGGCCTATATAATATCAAGAATGTTGTTATTCATGTTTGTGTGTGTGTGTTCTCTTTGGGCCTATATAATATCAAGAATGTTGTTATTCATGTTTGTGTGTTCTCTTTGGGCCTATATAATATCAAGAATGTTGTTATTCATGTTTGTGTGTGTGTGTGTGTTCTTTCTCGCACACAGTAGTCTTAGGAACAGACGGCAAAAGGGTTTACTTTAGCATGGGTCATTATTTTTGTAATGATGGTATGGAACCATTTCTGTATGGTGTTGAAAGCAAATTTCCGATATGTGACAGTCTTGTAATCATTATGTACAAGGACCGTGTCAAAAGATTGACGTCAGTATGCTATAATATAATATGCAGATGTTACATTTAATTTTATGTTGTATGGCTGTTTATCGCTAATTACCACGGGTAGTCTGGTCAATACACATAATTTTCTTCTTGTTAGTTTAAATTAAATGTAAATAGGTGCTTTAGATGGTGTGTTTTTTTTTCATACTCTTCTTCAGTTAAGGATTGTCTGTTATTTCTTTTTATGTTCATAGGGGTATGAAAAAGAAAAATCATCTGCAAACTGTGCAAATCGATGAAACCATTCTCACACAAGTTTGCGGATAATTAAATTTGAATCATACATGCTAATAATAACACTAAAAGTTCATATTTTATTGTGAATTATTTTTTGCTTCTTAAACAATAACACTCAGTAAGACAAAAGTCCCAATATGAAGTGACGTTATTTTTATGTTCAACAAGAAATTGGAGAAAACTTGGAGTGTTTTCTCTTTTATAGATACATTATCTGTCCTCAAAACAAATCCTTGAGGACAGGTAATGTTATTTTAATGAATATAACAGAAATTTAATTATAAATATTTAAACCCAATATAAATTTCGAGCTGAAAGTCTTCAAATGGTGATCACGGTACACATTATGGTCATTTTACCAAACAATGTCTCAATGTAAAGCATTACTGTACCAACAGTGCATAGGACAATCAGGGATGATATTAAGTAGAATGAAGTGAAATTTCCCTCACCTACTTATTATTCTGTTATATACTTACCAGGTATTCAATTTTAACCAGATGTTGATTTTTAATTTATTACAATCTGATTTACTCATGTTGTAAACAACCAATATTAACCACTTTTATAATGCCAATATATGTGACCAACCAACAAAATTGTCTCTTTCTTTATCTTTAATATAAACCATTTCACTTGGCCTTCATAGCAGATGACAACAGCCAGCTATTAGTTTATTTTCACCTACTATTTGGAAAAAACACGAAACAAAAAACTGATGTCATAAGACAGAGCAGTTTAGCCAACCTGTTGCACTTTTTGTCTTTTTCACGTCTGCACTTGGTGACCGAGCTGCCCATGAAACAGAACTTAGGTCAATTTGTCCATTACTCAATGTCTTTGGCGGTTTTGTTTTACCTGGAGAAGCAACCTTTCTCCTCCTGGGAGATGTCATGACAGCAGGTACCGGAGACCGCACAACTTTACTTGTGGTCTTCCTTTGTTTTGGTGGAACAAAACTTGGTTCTCCTGAGTCATCTTGTGGAAGTGGAGATTTTCTCTTTCTTTGCACCTGAAACATACAGGGAAAGAAATAGTATCTTGTTTTAAAATCAGCTATTATTAGTTTAATATTTAAGGTAACTGTGACCCTTGGTCCAAGTGGAAAGAATTCAAATAAATGTAAAATGAATGCATTATTTAAAAAATAAAAATAAAAATAAAAACCAGAGTGCACACAGAGAATAATGTAACAAGTGCAAACCATCAGAGCATGGAACTTAATTCAATCAGCTGACATAAACAAGAATTCTGTGGAACTTGATGATTTGCCTTCCATAAACCAGGGGTGGGAATTGGTGAAATGTAAAAAAGAGGAAATCTAGAGGGGTTTCAGAAATTCTTGAAATCCTAGGTTAAAATCTGTGCCATCCGACACATTTTGGAGGAAAGGATGATTAAAATGCGAGGAAACGAAATGTTCCATGAGAGGAAAACAGCTGATCCGAGGAGAATTCCCACCCCTGATAAACATATTTGATGTCGTTCTTAGTTGTATCCATAAATGTTCATCTTAATACATGTTCTTTTTTTTTCTTTTTCTTTTTTAAAACAAGTGAAAAAATATAAAGTTTTTATTTAATAAATTTCATTTAAGTACGCACTGAGATGAACATTCATAGATGCAACTATAAAGCAAGTTTCACTGACATATGACATAGTTTGTGAGAAATGGTACTAACTGATAAAACAAGAAGTTTGATTCAAAAGTTGAAGCTGTCACCAAATAGATGTAAAAATCACTATACCACTAAAATGCAACACTCTTAAATATTACTGAACAAGCAGTTGAAGTCATTTAACAAGGACCTTAATATAGGCAAATACCACACATTACTGCCTTCAGATACAATAATTACAATGAAAGAAAAAGAGCATATGTCGTAGATATATGATGTGTATTTGCTACAGATTAATCTAAACCTGCTGTTGAATTTAATGTTTTAAAGGCATTTTGGTTTACAATCTCCATAAAATATGTATTTCTGCCACTACTATGTGACACACATATTGCAATTCCACAACCACTAATTTACATGTGATATTCCATGTGTTGCTCAACCTAAAATATGATGTGAGTAAAATATGCAGTTTTTAAGATAATGACTAACGAAAGACGGACAACCTTTGTTATGATGGGTGTGGTCGATATGGTCCCTGAAGGTGGTAAATGCAACTTCCACTCATCTTTACAGCCCATCTTATGCAAACCATCAAGCAGGATCTTTCTTAACTGTTTGTAGTCAGGCTTCTCATCATAGTCTAGTTTAACAACCAAACTCAGGTACGAGCTGATGGCATCTAAATACAAAATAAAAATAAAATCGCTATTAGAATTGTTTTGGCAAACTGTACTCATTCTTTAATATAAATGTTACTGTTACAGTAGTTTTTCCAAACTTTTCTCACACCAGCACCCACCTTTATGTCCAACAAGAAGAAAGGAATGTTGAATTATTGACACAACTACACATTTTAAAATTTTTAATATTTGATGTTTAACATAGGAGAAAAGCAGTAATGTCTACATAATTGGCAAACACAGTCTAACTATGTTATTGAGGAAGGAAATGGTTTATTTAACAATGCATTCAACACATTGTATTTACGGTTATATGGCGTCAGACATATTGTTATGGACCACACAGATATTGAGAGAGGAAACCCGCTGTCGCCACTTCATGGGCTACTCTTTTCGATTAGCAGCAAGGGATCTTTTATATGTACCATCCCACAGACAGGGTGGTACATACCACAGCCTTTGATATACCAGTTGTGGCGCACTGACTGGAACAAGAAATAACCCAATGGCTCACCGACTGCGATCGATCCCACACCGACCGCGCGTTGTACCTCTGGGCTACGTCTCACCCCTACAAGCTAATTAACAATTGTAAGCTGATGGCGAGTGTGTTAATTACATTCTTTTTCCGGGATCAAATGAAAGTAACACCCGGAAAGCTAATGACGTCATTAACAATTGTAAGCTGATGGCGAGTGTGTTAATTACATTCTTTTTCCGGGATCAAATGAAAATAACACCCGGAAAGCTAATGACGTCATTAGCAATTGGAACAGGCGAAGTTGACGATTCAAGGGTCTACAGTTCGATTGTAGCCAGGTCTTTTTTTTCAAGAAATACAAAATATACAGTTAGTTCCATAAAAAAACTATTCAGTTTACAATGGACATAACCATATTGAGTTTTAGATTTGCTGGTGTTATTATCTATCTGATGCCCGCAAATGTTTCATTTTTGATCTCAGGCTAAAGCCAATTTGGCTAATGACATTTGCAGGATCAAATAGACAATAACACCCACAAATCTAAAAATTCCATATGGTTATCTCCTAAGTAGAAAAATTCAAATCTTAACAAGCATTAGAAGTGTAAATTCTGAAATATCTTAATGTACTAGTGGAATTGATAAACCTTTTAGTTTTTTTTCTAAAATGTTAATACCAAACAAACCTGGATGATCTCTTCCGGGAAAACAAGCTTTTAACAGTGATGGAATGTTTCGCATATATCTGGAACAGACAAAAAATTCATTAACAACCGAGATAAATATTCTAAAACATCTAACAATTAATATTGCAAGACAGACATCAAATTCTTACTGCTAGTAAAGACAAACCCGTATTATTAAAGGTGTGGCATTGTTTGTGTACTGTGGTACAAATTTAAAGCAAAAGTACTATAACATACCAAGGGAGAGAACTAACACAAAAAGCTATTAAAAGGATAAATTTAAAGTTTGTTTTGTTTAACAACACCACTAGAGCACATTGATTAATTAATCATCAGCTATTGAATGTCAAACATTAGGTAATTTTGACACATAGTAATGAATCGGAGGAAACCCGCTACATTTTTCCTAATGCAGCAAGGAATCTTTTATACGGATTCTAAAATATGGTCATTGGTTTTTGGATTCGGGCTAGTAAAAGTTACTTTGTGCGATCCTGATGGCAAGTTGTCCAAAAAAAATCTACAAGGCTAGAATCGTATAAAAACAAGAAACAACTACAAGTCACTTCTTACGATTTACTATCTCATGCAATATTTCACTAACAAATAGTTGGCCACCAGTAATATGAAAAATGGTAACCAGTCTTTTATTAGTTTTAAAGGTTGCATGTCACAATTTACATTTGTAAAACTTTAAATGTGTAAATTATGAATTTAATTTATAAAGTATCACATAAATTGCAAAAAATAAATAAAAAATACAAATAATTAAGTACACAATGTCATGAAATAGATAAATTTAATAAAGTACCTACAATGAAAAATTACTAATTTTGTGTGTGTGCTGGGGTGGGGGTTGTAAGCCTTAAACAGTATACATGTATATTTTATGCTCGTAAAGGTTCTCAATTCTTTTGGGTGGGTTTTTTTTAATTAAATAAGAAAATAAATATAATACTCATTCGTAAGCGATAAAATATTCCTTTGTTTTTAATACTGTTAATTGTTGTAATACGTAACATGGACTATTGTTTATAACTTAGGTGGTTTTAGTGGAAACAATTATTTTTAAATCTTAATAAGTAACTTTATTCTAAACTGATGAAAATCGTTTGCATGTTTTTCTAAACACCATAAAGCATGCCTAATGAGCCTATCTGTTGTGTAAATTGACAAACTGATTAAACATGATTTCAGTATGCAAAATGGACATTAAAAAGTCAATTATTTTAATTTACTGGGTTTTTTTTGTTTTATCCAGTTAAAACTGAGTGAGTGAATTTTTCACCATGGCCAGTGAATTTTCAAATCCACTGGCCCCATGGCAAAGGAATTAAACAAAAATTCTAGAACCTGTTTTATATGCATTTTCCCACAGCCTTTGACCAGTTGTGGTGCACTGGTTGGACTGAGAAAAAACCAATCAGTTGAATGGATACACTGAGGTAATTTGATCATGTGACGCAAGCACTCAACCGACTGAGCTAAATCCTGCCACTCAAAAAGATAAAATCATTTAGTTAAGGTGTCGGGTTCAAGTAATAGAGGTTTGGATCACACAGAGTAAATCATGACAATAAATAGGAGCAGAAGTTTTCAAGAAATAAGCAAATGAACTATCTGATGGAATATTAAAGAAATAATAATTCTAACAATTACAATAGGTTGTTGCCTTCTAAAAACTTTGGATCCCTAATAATAACAATAATATGTTATTGTGCTTAGTTATAAAATAATTTGTTTTAAAAAAAACACTTAGTGAAAAAAAAATTAAAAAAAATTACGGTATTAAATAATAAAATGAAAAAGATAGTCCCCCCAAAATATATACACTGTACTGAATAAACATCCATGCATAATACTTAAAATATAACAACTTGCTTTATTTTGGAATCTCTGACATAGTCTGGATCTGACAGGTTATCTTCCCATGGCAAGCGGCCACAAAGCCACTGCAACATGCAGTATCCGAGGATCTCAAAATCCCCACGGCGAGAGGGACCTACAACAGATACATAGAGGATTCATCATGGAAAATATCAACCGAGTCTATGTTAATTGGTATTTGTCGAGGTTCTGCTGAGACAAATACCGATTAACTAGATGAGGTTGATATTTTTCAAATTAAAAAATACTACTAATGAATTCTATTTATCCTATAACACTTCTAAAATAACATTTTAATTCAACTTTTTAGTAAATCACAGTACTAAAGTTGCCGCCATTGGTAATATGACGTCATCACGATTAGCACAAATTAGTATGACATTACACATTTTGACTAAATCTTTGAAAACATTATGCTCAGGTATACAGGTCTTGCTAGCTTGTAAGCAAATGACCCATCCAAAGCAACACATTATTTAGAGATGTTGCAAATTTGCATACCATTATTAACTGCGTTAATACACTACATTATCGCATGGGTATATGACATGGGTAAGTCAGTGAAAACTTTACAGAAAGTGGCCTTGGTGCCCTACCCTTGAAAGAAATGTTGCCCTTGGTGCCCTACCCACTGGCCTTGGAGCCCCAAAAATTTCCCCAAACCCAAAGCCAAAATGGCCGTGCTGTGATTTTTTGTTTTAATTCTACCCCTGTAACATATATTTCAACTTTCTCTTCACAAGGACCAAGACATATTAATAAGATTTGACAATATTCATTGGCACCTATCACAGCTTTTTCATACCAAACAACTTGTTTGTTTAATAACCTTTACGAAATCCCAAACCAAATGCAAAATGTCCACACAAAAAGAAAAAAAAAGAGAACAAAACCCAACACAATTCTGCTTCAGTAATCTCGTAATACACAGAACATGAATTTAAATGATCAATAAAATTGTAGCCTAGTTAGGAATTTAATGATTATTTCTTTTTAATAGAGTATTCTTTTGAAAAAAGTGAAGAAGTTAATAAATCTAGTTACAACAAAGAGTTTATTCAGCATGCTTTAAAGACCATGCATTGTATTCTCATCCTTTGACATAAATGTCTTAAGTAAAGTTTAAAGTGCATTTGTGATGGTGGTGGGTTGGGGCTCCAAAATCACACTTTAAAATATCCAATAAATAGTTATGCAAAATATAAAAGAAAATGTCATGGCAATGCCTCAAAACTGTAATCGCTATCAACCTGTGATACCCAAATGCATTTTAAATTACGCACAAATAAACTAAATAAAACGTGGACACTGATAAACATTTATCTATTTTGACAAGATAAACTGAAGCTCATCTTACAGACTCCTTTGTGTGCGTCTCGGCTGGTGAATTCAATCGTTCCATCATGAGCCTTCCGAGGATCTTCCTTGTATTCTTTGTGTTTTCCATCCACCGAGTAACGAAATGCCAGGCCATAGTCAACAAGGTAAACCTGGAAATATTAAAATCAGAAGCATTCCAAAATACATAACAAACATACCCAACATGCATATTACAGGTTTGCACATACTCGATGAGGCCACATATGTTATAGAATAATTAATGTGTGCACTAATTTAGACAGTATTTCATAAACTTAAAAAATCACATGCAAAGTTCCATTCTCATGGACATCTATCTCCTCAAAACGTTTTTTTTTTTTTTTTTTTTTAATAAACGTAAGTGGGGGGGGGGGGGGGAGGGTCTTTAAAGATGATATTTAATGTTTCTTTTAACATGTACTTTCAGATTCACAGAATCTCAATAAATGATTATCTCTTCCCTGTTTCAAGGTTTCTAGGTAATTAATTCATTCAGTACAAGCTACTATTCTTAAACATTATTCAAGAAAAGTCCTTCATGAAACACATGGCAATATATTCATATATAACTATTGTAGTAAGACTTCAGAAAGGGTTTATTCTGCCGAGAATATAAAAATGCAGGACAATTAACTGTGATATTAATCATGTTAATAATACCTCGTCTTGAGCTATCTTTGCTCCCTTGTATCCAAGCAACATGTTGGCAGCTTTGATATCAGCATGGATGTATTCATTCTCATGAAGATATTCCAAAGCATCAATCTAAAAACAAAATGTCAATGTCATGGTTCATTTCAGGTTGATATTGTACTAGGTAAAGTTACAGTTTGTTTTGTTTAACGACACCACTAGACATTTGTACTAGGTAAAGTTAAAGTTTGTTTTGTTTAACGACACCACTAGACATTTGTACTAGGTAAAGTTACAGTTCGTATTGCTGTAACGACACCACTAGACATTTGTACTAGGTAAAGTTACAGTTTGTTTTGTTTAACGACACCACTAGACATTTGTACTAGGTAAAGTTACAGTTTGTTTTGTTTAACGACACCACTAGACATTTGTACTAGGTAAAGTTAAAGTTTGTTTTGTTTAACGACACCACCAGACATTTGTACTAGGTAAAGTTACAGTTTGTTTTGTTTAACGACACCACTAGACATTTGCACTAGGTAAAGTTAAAGTTTGTTTTGTTTAACGACACCACCAGACATTTGCACTAGGTAAAGTTAAAGTTTGTTTTGTTTAACGACACCACCAGACATTTGTACTAGGTAAAGTTACAGTTTGTTTTGTTTAACGACACCACTAGACATTTGTACTAGGTAAAGTTACAGTTTGTTTTGTTTAACGACACCACTAGACATTTGCACTAGGTAAAGTTACAGTTTGTTTTGTTTAACGACACCACTAGACATTTGTACTAGGTAAAGTTACAGTTTGTTTTGTTTAACGACACCACCAGACATTTGTACTAGGTAAAGTTACAGTTTGTTTTGTTTAACGACACCACCAGACATTTGTACTAGGTAAAGTTACAGTTTGTTTTGTTTAACGACACCACCAGACATTTGTACTAGGTAAAGTTACAGTTTGTTTTGTTTAACGACACCACCAGACATTTGTACTAGGTAAAGTTACAGTTTGTTTTGTTTAACGACACCACCAGACATTTGTACTAGGTAAAGTTACAGTTTGTTTTGTTTAACGACACCACCAGACATTTGCACTAGGTAAAGTTACAGTTTGTTTTGTTTAACGACACCACTAGACATTTGTACTAGGTAAAGTTAAAGTTTGTTTTGTTTAACGACACCACCAGACATTTGCACTAGGTAAAGTTACAGTTTGTTTTGTTTAACGACACCACTAGACATTTGTACTAGGTAAAGTTAAAGTTTGTTTTGTTTAACGACACCACCAGACATTTGTACTAGGTAAAGTTAAAGTTTGTTTTGTTTAATGACACCACCAGACATTTGCACTAGGTAAAGTTACAGTTTGTTTTGTTTAACGACACCACTAGACATTTGCACTAGGTAAAGTTACAGTTTGTTTTGTTTAACGACACCACCAGACATTTGCACTAGGTAAAGTTAAAGTTTGTTTTGTTTAACGACACCACTAGACATTTGTACTAGGTAAAGTTACAGTTTGTTTTGTTTAACGACACCACTAGACATTTGTACTAGGATGCAGAAGTTATAAGCAGCCTCCTAGTCCAACTTTAGCCACAATGAAAACCTTGCAACTTGACACTATTACGTTCCCATTAAGTAACAACTAAAGTTGGTACTAGACAGCAGAAACCCTAAACAGAAATACAAACAATTCAGAGTGGTACAACACTAAAACCTAGTTACCATTCTTAAACCAAGAGCCATGACGGTGCGAGGAAGGAACGTCTGTGACTTGACAAACAACTTCTGCAGGTCTGTACTGAATCTCTGTATTACCATGAAGCGGTATGTCCGCCCATTCTTTTCATGTCTTCCTGTACCAATGTACTTGGGTACACCCAGGTACCTCAGTCTCCTCTCTTGAACCCACGAGTCAACTGCAGAATTAGATCAAACTTTATACATTTATAAATATACATATTAAAAAAACATACCAAAAGACACAAAACTGACGTAATATGAATATAATAGTTACCAATAAAAATTTATATTATTTTTAAGGGGTTGTTTTTCAATATTTTTATGATCATACAAACCTAAAATAGAAAGGGGAAAGGTGTTAATGCCAGTGTATGGTTTAAAAACAAACAAAAATGCAAATAATAATAATAATAATAAATAATAATAATACATTTTTACAAAACATTTTTAGAAGAGGGTACAAAAATAAAGTGTGATTGATTTGTATGAAATAAAGAAATGTTTTATTTAACGATACACTCAACACATTTTATTTACGGTTACATGGCGTCAGACATATGGTTAAGGACCACACAGATATTGAGAGAGGAAATCCGCTGTCGCCACTTCATGGGCTACCCTTTTCGATTAGCAGCAAGGGATCTTTTATAAGCACCATCCCATAGACAGGGTGGTACATATCCACAGCCTTTAATATACCAGTCATGGTGCACTGGCTGGAACAAGAAATAGCCCAATGGGCCCACCGATGGGGATCGATCCCAGACTGACCACGCATCAAGCGAGCGCTTTACCACTGGCTATATCCCGCCCTCTAGTTTGTATGAGACCAAAAAAGAAGGATTAAAAAATCTGTCCACTGGCACGTTAAACAATTAGGTCCAAACACCTACGCACCTAATTTAATCACAGCTATTATGTGTCTAATATACTCACATGAAAATTGTGATGCTATGGCTAAATATTGCGAAGTAAAAAAAACCCCAAAAACGTGACTTAATGACATGGTCCATCAAATATCAGTAAATATGTGATCCATGACATAGGAAACCAAAGAAGATACAACTGATGTAAAAGGTAATTACAATGAAACCTTTAAGTACTCACTCATTTCAATTTTTGCAGCCCTCTGATAAAAATGTAGTTCGCAAAACAAGGGACCATTGTCAATCGGTTCCTGGCGAGTAAAAGAAAAACACAACACAAGAATGTTCATGTTTACATATAAGAAAAAACAAAACACAACACAACAAAAACAACTAATCCACTGAAGTACATGTATGATGATTACTTACACATTAACACTGTTATCATGGAATAAGGTTTTAACAGAAATGTGCAATTCAAAAATATTTGAACAATAAAAATTAGAAACAAATTTAAAGTACATGTACATTGTGTATGTATGTTCATGTTCATATCGCAGAATACACTGCAAAATATGAAAGACTGGATTAATTTAGATGGTCATGACAAATCCAATAAAAAATGCAAAAGATACTTACTATTTTAACAACATATTGGGCATGTTTGTCTACTGGTGCTCGCAAGTCATCAGTTGCTTAAAAAGACAAAAACGTTCAAAATATACTGACCAAGATAAAAACAAGTACTGTATGTACACAAAAATATTCTATGGATGACCAAAATATACAAGCAAGCCTCAAGACAAAAAAGAAGAAAAAAGTTATGGGTTCTGGCCGGCCATCTACAATTCACTCGTAAGTGTTTTCGCTGGTTTGCTTTAGGGGGTGCACTGCCTCCTTTTGACATTTTGCCACCGCCACTTATTTTTCTGCCTCCTCCAACATCATTTCATCCTCTTCTTCTAGTTGTGGTTAAAACATTTTGAGACGGCCCTTGTTATTCATACAAAATTTTACAATAATAATATGGATAATAAAAAAGGATGGAAATGTTTTATTTAATGACGCACTCAACACATTTTATTTACAGTTATATGGCGTCAGACATATGGTTAAGGACCACACAGATATTGAGAGAGGAAACCCGCTGTTGCCACTTTATGGGCTACTCTTTTCGATTAGCAGCAAGGGATCTTTTATATGCACCATCCCATACAGGATAGCACATACCACGGCCTTTGATGTACCCGTCGTGGTGCACTGGCTGTAGCGAGAAATAGCGCAGTGGGCCCACTGACAGGGATCGATCCCAAACCAACCACGCATCAAGCGAGCACTGTACCACTGGGCTACGCCTCGCCCCGGATAATAAAGAAATTTTTACACTCGCGTGTATGTCGTACTGATTTTACAAAACCCATGTCAAGATTTATGTATTATCCTCGCTCTCGCTCGGGCAATACAAAACTCCTGACACTTGTTTCGTAAAATCAGCATGACACACAAGCTCATATAATAATCTCTATTTATTATACGGTCAGAGTTGTCTTTAATACTATAGTAAGATAAAATGGGTATGTAATAAAACCTGATTCACACCACAGTATACATTTATACACACCAAGATAAATGAGTCCAAATCCTCCTTTCCCAATAACAGGTCCCAGTTTCCATTGACCTTTAGCAACGTCAAAAAGAATTTCACCTGATGGGAATTCCTCTGCCAACTTGTGTTTTGCAGGAGCTTTTCGCTTGACAGCTGAATACAAAAATGAAAAATACGAAATTTGTAACTAGTAATACACAAATGGAGGGAAGAGCTCTTCATTAATCAGGACAGTGTCCAAAATAAGTTTATTATGAAGTGACTCCTTCGTGAGTTGTCTCCTTGAAGTTATGCATGGCCAAATAAAATACATGTAGTTCTCAATGTTTAATTGCTGATAACAGACAATAGGATGTATATTGTTCAGTGTTAATTGAGATCCAGGAAACAATGACATAACTGCAACTGTTTGTCACATAACTGCAACTGTTTGTATCCAAATGTTTGTATTATACAGCCTTTATCACAGGAAATACATGTACATCAGTAAATTAAACATCAAAATCCTCAAATTTTATTATTATTCTTTAACTGTGTATTTTCTAAACTCTTTATTGACAGACAGCCAATTTAAGAAAGGTTTTATTAATTAAATATTATAGAATATTATATTTATCAGCTGAAAAATTACTTTGCAAATGACAAGGAGAGTTGTGCAAACCAGTTACTTTATACTCTAAATGCATGTACATGCGAGTTTCTACAACATTAAATTCTAGAAATGCTCATTTGAGATGACAAAATATTCAGGCTGCAAACTTAACAGGATTGTGAGCAAATTACAGATTTTAAGTTGGAAGCTTAAGATAACGAGATGGAATCCCAAAATATTCAGATTACATAATTACAAATGCTTCTAAAAAAATTAAATCCCCAAATTAAATGCATATGTTAACATTTCTGAAAGTATACTTACATGTATATACAATGTGTACAATAGAGCTGGGCGGTATACCATTTGGAATCGGTATTATGTCAATACCAATTTACTGTACCAAGCAAATTTAAGATACCAAATATTTTATATTGAAAAATGTTTCCCACAATTTAGTAAAGCACTAACAATATATCTGATGAACGTAAAATGGGTTGGAATAAATCAGACGTATTGGTATTGGTATTGTGTCAATACCAAATACTGTACCACGGTAAATCACCCCCAAAATACTGATATCGATACCGAGCCTCAAATTTCAATACCGCCCAGCTCTAGTGTGCAATATATACCTGCAGTAACCACTTTGGCTAATGCTGCCTTAGACACCCTTGGCATTTTAGGCATTCAGCTGGAATGGAAAAAAGAAAGAAAACAAATTGAAATCCAATGTACATAATCATTTTGTATTATATTCTGGGCCTGAAATTGCCAATTGCCAGGTCGCTAAACGACACCAAAGTCTCATTTGGGCAACTTTAAATAATAAAAAAATAAAATCTTAGAGCTAAATGAATGAATGAATGTTTAACGAATGAATGAATGTTTAACAACACCCCAGCACGACAAATACATCGGCTATTGGGTGTCAAACTAAGGTAATGCAAACAAATAAGGTGAACGAATGAATGAATGAATGAATGAATGAATGTTTAACGACACCCCAGCACGAAAAATACATCGGCTATTGGGTGTCAAACTATGGTAAATGCAAAAACAGTAAGTGATGAGCAAGATCAATATAAAAATTCAAGATTCAAATAAAAACACAGTGTAAAGAACTGTACAAAAATACAAATATCATAGATAGATACTGACTTTTACTCAAAATTTCAATTTTGTGCTGTATTGGCCATTCTCAAAGAGAATGTTACACCCCTGCACCACAGTGAGGTTACAGCACGCCCAGGGGTCTAGTGCATAAGGTGGCGATGCACTTATGGTGATCTTAGTGCTAAGAATAAGATCGCTTCATAAAACTGGGCCCAGAAAAGTTTCTAATCACGGGGGTGGGACGTAGCTCGGTGGTAAAGTGTTCGCTTGATGTGCGGTCGGTCTAGGATCGATCCCCGTTGGTGGACCTATTGGGCTATTTCTCGTTCCAGCCAGTGCTCTACAACTGGTGTAACAAAGGCCTTGTTATGTACTAGCCTGTCTGTGGGATGGTGCATATCGAAAAAGAGTAGCCCATGAAGTGGCGACAGCGGGTTTAACCACTCTCAATATCTGTGTGGTCCTTAACCATATGCCTGACGCCATATAACCCGTTTCTAATCAAAATTTTAAAAATACAATGTTTCCTAAAGTACAGTGTAGCAGAGTGCTCATTCACATACATGTACCAAGTTCCTGTATCAATCATGGAACATTGGTTGTGACGTGACACCGGGGAGGGGGGAATGATTCTGTGACCCACCACAAAATTACATCCTAGTATTTCCTACCCTACACGTAAACATGTATGCCACAGAACATGCAGGGCTTTTAGATAGAATTTTTACAAAATCCACTAGCCATGGGATCAGCGATTTAATTTTTTTACTAGCCACGATTAAAAATTCACTAGCCCTACTTTACTTAATACAATTTTACTAATAGTAATAATCGGATATGTTACCTAAAGAGGGAGATGGAGATTAAAAATGCTAAGATGGGGGTGGGTGGAGGTGGGGTCAGGATATTCATATTTACCAAATAGACTTAAGTGGAGCATTTAACAACTTTTTTTCACTAGCCGTTGGGCATGGCAATAGTAGTTATGTACTAGCCCAACACTGAATATCACTAGCCATGGGAGTGGGGCTACCATAATCTAGAAGCCATGACATAAATCAGCTGACCCAAATGTTTAACAAGTTTATGGATCTACAATATATAGACTTTAAAAATTTGCATATTTTCCCGAAATATTTGGGAATTTTCATAACAGCTCAGAGAACATTTTGTTCAGTATCGCGTTGCAATTCACAACACAAGTTTTAGAAATCGCTACACAATTTTTAAACATTAAACAGTAGTTGCTAATCAATTTTCAATTGACTAGAAATATCGCTAATCAAGATTTTTAAAACAAAATGTTCCCTGCAGCTACAGTATTTTTTAAAGACAATACTTCATCCACTTAACACAGCAAGTTGGACGCACATTCTCTTATAATTTACAATAGTTTTTAAAATATACTCTTCAAAAAAAGTAGGGGAACACTAATAAGAATTTACAATTGCCAAAATTGTAAGATATATTAGCTGTGGGGAATGGTTATATGATAATAGTGAATTAACTGGGCAAACATTACAACAGGTACTTCAGTATTACAGTAAGTTTTATGACCACCAAAGATCTTGAAGGACGATTGGGGTCATAAGTTAAATTTGAAAGTTGATGGTTGTTTATCCGTAAATCACAAATTCAAACAATAAAAATTACTAAAAACAAAACAATAACAACTATATGATCAACAGAATGAAAAAGACTGACAGAAATAATGTTGCAGTGATTAATGGACCTTCCTGAAAATTGTCAAAATCGAGAATGACACCCCACGCACGTGTACGGGGCAACTGCATGATGCATGTGCAAACTATGGAATGTGTTTCGGTGTGATGATAAACAGACCTGAACGTTCTTTACTAGAATGTCTGTAGTTAAAACGTATGTTCAGGCTAATAGTTGCTATTAACATTAATATTTTAGGTTCCCCTACTTTTTTTGAAGAGTATATATAAAATTTGGTGAACAGGGAACATTTTATTCATTATCACGTCGCGATTCGCTACACAAGTTTCAGAAATCGGTACACAAATTTAAAACATTAAACAGACGTTGCTAATCAAATTTTAGTTGACTAGAAATATCGCTAATCAAGATTTTGAAAACAAATATTCCCTGATAAATTTATTGCAGTTAATAGCTTTACCATGTATCTGTATCTCATAAAAAAACATGTATTAGTGGGCAAATTAGCTGTAATCTAATGTGTATGATTATTAGATGAAATGAGTGTCATGGTTGATTAATGAACAATGTCTGTGATTTCATGTGCTGCATAAAGAAATAAAACCCCAACAACCAACCAAGAATATCACCAGACTAAAATGCTTGACATCATAAATATATCGGCAATAAGGCTCCTCCGTAGTGCTAAATCATTCTTTAGAGCATCAAAAGTCTGTGACATGTCAGGGTTGTAGAAATGGAACATATTTAACTAGCCAACATATTTAACTAGCAACCGGACCAGAACCAACTAAAATTGACTAGCCTAACAGTATTTCTACTAGCTAGTCCACCAGCCTATAGAATATACATGTATTATTGTTTAACAATATAATTATAACATACACTTCAAATGATAGATATAAATTTGACAAAAACATTATTAAAGGGACATTCCTGAGTTTGCTGCATTGTATGTTTCCGACTAATAAAATATTTTTACGAATAAACTTACATGTTAAATATATTTTCTTGTTTAGAATATCAGTGTCTGTATATTCAATGTGTTTCTGGTCATTTTAATATTAGTAAGAAGCCCAAACTGGATTTTGTCTTCAAATAATTTCGTACGTACGAAAAAATGATATTTTAGGAAATAAAATGAAATTTAACCTACATGTATAGTTAATATACAGCCACTAATATTTTATGCAGAAAAATATATTTGATATGTAATTACAATCGTTTAAAAGTCCCTGTTAGTCGATAACATCTTAAAAATTGCTGCAAACTCAGGAATGTCCCTTTAAGGACACTTGGGTGGCCAAGTGATAACGAAATCAGCCCCAAATCTGGATTGACAAAACAATAAATTTTGAAATATTTTGGTAAAGACAAAGTTTTTCACATTTCTTTCATATAGATTTATAAAATGCAAGTTACATCCAGAAAATATTTAACAGAATGATCTATTCAAAACATACGGGCAACATACTTCCAACTAAACAAGCCGTTGACTGACTTTGTTTTCGGAATGTCGCACTTGCAGTTCAGAACTCCAAATCGTATTGTTGTGTATTTTGTCATAATTCTGTACAGTTTGTTTCAATTGTTTGGATTCTGACACGGAGTCGTGGATTTGATGGGGAAAAAAAAATGTTTACAATCGTCAAAATCAAAATAGACCGTCCGCCAGACGAGTAGTTGCATTTTTTAACTTGTCCGTCCGAATTTTACTCACATTTGGCAAGCGGGCGAGTACTTTCTGCACCCCTGCATGTATATCTAATATTAAACAAAAATACCAGGGAACATCGGGGTTTTCAAATTTTTTTATTAGCGACTAATAAGCGATTATTTCTGGTTGATTGAAATTGATTAGCTAGTGTTTTCCCTAGCTTGTTTTAGCATGGTGCAGCACCATGCCTCAATAGTCTAGTTATTATGCTTTAAAATAGTGCAGCATACTTAAAAAGTTGCATAGTGATATTGAACAAAACATTCCCTGAATATAGGGAACAGAATTGTGTCCCTTCCCTCAGCTACCAGAGCTTTTACTGGAACATTTTAGTTTACGAAATTTTCTAAAACATTATTAAAATGTGGATAATTTAAGGAATATTTCATCAGCTAAAGACAAAATGTTGTAGCCACTTTGCACTTTACCACAGACAGAACAGCACATATATGTACCACAGCATTTGATATACCAGTCGTGGGGCAATGGTTCAGGCGGGGAAACCCAATCAGAGAATAGGTCCACTGAGGTAATTTGATCCTACGATGCAAGCACAAGGTGAGCGCTTTACCAGCTTTAAGCTAAATCCCACCCCAGATGACAAGTGTTTCAACTTGTAAACACTCATATTAGTAATTATTACTATTATTGTTATTTCCTGTTAACATGTAGTCAGGTTAGGTAGAAGCCATTTGGTATATATAAGCAATTGCTTTGTAAGCAATGGTCCAGGATCAGTCCCTGTTGGTGGACCTATTGTGCTCTGTGGAAGGATGAATATAATTTATAGCATCATAGCTTATGACGGTTTTATAATATCATAGTGCTAACATAGCTGTGGCCAGTTTAGTAAACTGTTACTTTATTAGGGTTTTTTTCATTCCAATGACGAATGGAGGAGTACTGAGAGGTCTTTTTCATGATGTCTGATAGTTCATAAAAATAAACTCGAATGTAAATGCACATTACTGAGTTTATAGGGCCGATCAAATTTTCCATAATTAGCAAACACACAGCCGTTCCGAGCAATGTTCTCGGAACAGAATTGCGGTCGAAATAGCGACTACCACCACCTTTTCCCACCCTAATTGTGAGTGTTTGCTAATGCCATTTAATGGAAAATTTTATCGGCCCTATAAACTCAATATGTGCATTTACATTCAAGTTTATTTTTATGAACTAGATGTCTGAATGACAATGATTGTGGAGAAAGCTGTGAAAATGCTATGGCCAATACTGGAAATACAGACATAATAATCACATGCAATGCGTTGGTACCACGCTTTTTGACATAGCTTAAACTTTAAAGTTAAAATGCAAACACTAAACTATTTTAGCTTTTTAATTTTTACAGATCTATACCTAATCTAATGTCTTTCAGAGTTATGTGAGCTATATTAAATAAACAACATGCCACTCTTTGTTTACAAAGCAAATAAATATCTAATCACCAAATCCTACTAATATACTCAGACCACCTAATATTCGGATTTCTCAAATTCTTTAAACCATCCGCCACACGAACGAAAATAATACGCACACTGTCATTGGCTAAACAATACATTCAACCAATCAAAATGCACATTGCAACAATAAACGGATGTGGTGTGACGCAAATGTGAAAAATGGCTGCTAAACAAGAGTGAACAGATGATAACTTGATATTTTGTTAAGGAATACCCTTTAAATAGTTTTACGCGTCGGCAGTTATAAAAAATGTAGAAATGACAATGACGGAACCGTCTTGTCAATCAACGGACTGCAAAGTTGAAGACAAATCGTCCAACGAAGAACAACTGAACGTAAACCAATCCGAAACTAGTGACGTCCATAAACAGGAAGTAGCAAACACAAATTCTGGAGGGGGTGGGGCCGGAGAAGGCGCCCAATATATATTCAACGGCGAACTGTCAGATTATAGCAATGGTGCAAAAACTCTGAGGAAAGAAGATAGTCGAGGAGTTTACTTTTATGACTCATTAGTGACTAGTTACCTTGATCCCCCAGATCCTTGGAAATATGGTGATATATTATTATTATTGGAAATAATTCCTTAATTTCCCCTCTTTGGGGGGTATTTTTACAGTATACATTTTATTCTCAATAATGAGTAAAAAGAGTTTTTTTTTAACCTTTGCTTTCACATAAGTGCTGCATGCACAAAATATCTATACAGCTGTGTCTGGTGTATCGGTGTGTCTGGTGATTCGGCGCACTTGGGCCTGGGGTTTTGCTTAAGTATCTACTATGGTTAGGAAGTTGTCTTATTGTCATTGTTTTTAACAAATTAAAGTTCAATTCCTTGTTCAATGTTTAATCAAGTATCCACACATTTATTGTTAAGGGTACAATGATTTGAGTTTTTTTAGAATTATCAATAATTATATCATAATTTCAAAATAAATCATTCACCTGCTTTCGTGTATATAAACGTGAAGTAGGTCAGCCTTATTGATATTAAGAATGTTAAAACCAGTTTAAAAACACCTTTCCTGCATTTTTAAAATTATAGTAAACGAATAAAAAAATGTTTGGTTATTTTTATTTAAACTGAAAAGGAAAACTGACAAATGCAAACAAAACAAAAGTTTTACACCTTAATTGACAGTCATTCCAGTTCACAATTGTCACATTGTTACAAAAAAGAAAAGAAAAGCGAAATAAGATCCAAGTGTGTGCACAATCTACCCGAGAAAAAAATCCATGTAGGGATCTTAGCCATACATGACAATGAACACGTATGCATCTGCAGTACTGTGCCACTCAAGAAAACGGTTCCGAAATGATCATGAGATGGGTCATGTGTGATCGTTAATTTTCATAGTAATATTTTCAACAAGACAAAACAAAAAAGTGCTAAAATAATCCTGGGACAATACTGTAGGGTTTATGGGCTACAAAGTGAGGTCATGGGCGGTCTATAAATAGCGGGGTCACCGATCCACATCTACTGCGCCGAACCATCGGACATGCAAATCGTTTTGGATACAAGGGGGTGTCTACATTTATGCACAATTTTAAAATGTTTATTTAGTACAGACATAAAACAATTTGTAGTTTACTTCAGATTATACACTGCTTCATTGCTGAGAGACATATTTTATTAAGTATTTCACAGTGTTCACATAGAAAATGGTCTTTGAATGCTTAGGTGCACCAATACACCGGACAGTACTGTATGCTAAACATTCCAAACTTTATAATCCGAAAACAAAGATGAATAAGTTTTACATGTATGTGACATCATTCTACATTATATTCAGAAGATGCAGTGTTTGACCAATTCAATAGCCCTCGGTACCAACTAGTGAATTTTGGGTCTGGACTTGTGAACATTATCTATATGACACTAGCCAAAGCTTTTGTGAGGGTTACATATGTTCTCAAACATTTGTCAAACACTGGCAGATGGGGAACATCATATGATTCTGTCCCTATTCAAGAGTTAACTCCTGGTCCTTTTTCTTTTTAGCCAAAAAGCTATTTTTAATGGAGGATTTTCAATAATTTTTATAAAATTGAAGTAGCCTTTATTGGAAATGAAATGTCATCTCCTGATAATATATATATATATATATATATATATATATATATATATATATTATATATATATATTATTGTTAAATATAACGGAGCTCAAACATTTTTGACAAACAAAATCCTTATATTGTATTTTATTTATTTATTGTTCAAAATTGTTGTTTATTAAAGAACTGTGTTTGCAAACCAGACTAATGCTATGTTTTGTGTTATAGTCGATGGATGGAACAATGACCAGATTGCTTACAGATACAGGAAAAGCTGTGAGAAACATGGCACCAAGCCTTTGGCAAAGCTTTTGCCACAAATCCAGGTACAATACAGCTATCATTAACTATAAAGTTGTATTTGATGTTTTTCTCTCATCTTAACTTTGATTTTGTTAGTGTTGCTAAACTTACTGTATTGAAAGATCAAATTGCCTGAAAATGAGTAGTATTAAATTGAAGTTAAATTGATCACAGTCACACTTGTAATTAAACTACATGCATACATGTATGGACACTGAAATGTTCTATAATTTCTTTTAAAATAAATAATATTATACTCGGGGGGGCCCTAATTTTGAATTGTTAACAGCACTTTCATTTGCCCTTGGGTTTTTTCACTTGCCCAAGGGTTTTTTCACTTGCCCAACTTAAACTTTTTCATTGTAAAGCAAAAACATTTATCAATATCCAGATAACATATACTGTGAGAAAACATTTATTTTGGACATAGAACAATATTTTAGTGTCAGTTAATAAAATGTAATACCATTCACTTAAAACATAGTTAGCCATGCAGATTACAATTCTTCTTTCTACCCAGAATGTCAATATAAGATTATTTTCATATACATGTACGGTACATTGTGTTTTAACATCTAGTCATTCGACTGTGACTGCCAATGAAATTCATTATGTTCCAGGCTTGTAGGTCTATTAAAAAAATAAAAAAAATACTGTTCAGCCGGGTTAGTAAATATAAAAATACATTAGCCTACAGATATTATCACTAGCCCGAGATTCTTTCCATCAAATGTTTTGATAATATTTTTTTTCATACATAGAATAAACTATTTGTCAGCATGGTTTTATTTTGCAACTAAAACGAACAAGTAGTGGGGGAAAAAAAACAAAAAACATTCAAAACAAACTCACTCGGAACACATTGGCCGAAGTGTAACCAAGAATCAAATGGCCGAGTTGTTTCAAATGGGTCAATATTGGAAGTCCTCGGGTAATGTTACACAATACGATAAGATCAGCTGACATCATGTTGTAATCTGGATTAACTTTAACAAAAATTTATCTTAATTATCTTTTTGATGCAAAGAAACGTTTTTTAACAGTATTAACAGTAAATCTATCATTTGTCTTGGAATTTAACGAAAATAGCCAATATTATGTTCACAAAATAGCATTTTGTTTACAGACAAACAGGGTTTACAGGGATGTACAAATTGAAATTCTGCGTAACCCAAAAATATTTGCATAACCCTTTTTTGAAAATAAGGAAATTATATTTCTGATTTTTGTATATTTGTAATAATACATGTACACGTGTATATAATAAGGATTATGACTGAAATAAAGAAGTAACAACTTATTCTATTGGCTGCCTGTCGACTCGCACGATAACATAAAAAGTAGGATCTCCAAATTAAACAAACACATTTCGTAGCTATTCGTCATGTTTCGCGATTATGTGGTTCCTGGAAAATTCTGAATATTTTTTCGTAATAAAATTTAAGTAATTTATAACTATTAAAGCAACTTTTCATTTCTTCTAAAAACAAAAAACTAAAAAAACTAAAAACCTCAGTGGTCTTCCTAAGCAATTCAAATAATGTTGATCTGCATCCATTTCCAGTATGAAAAGTACTCCCAAAATTACAGCTTCTTAGTTATCAAGGTCAAGGTCTGTTTGTTTTACTATAGTACGCGTCATGGCAATCGGCACCTACGTTTTCAGCAATAACTTTACTTCTAAAGAGTTAAGGCCTAATTACACTGGAGAGCGGTAACAGAAAACGGCACGTTATAGAACTAATGCTTTTTCAATGGATCCAATTACACTGAACGCAGAACGGCCCAGTGGTACAGCGTTAAACCGTTTCCGATAGAACTCGAAGCTATTTTTCTAAAATGCCGCGCAGCAAAATTATGATTTCAGCCAATCGGGGCGAGTGTTGTATATAGTGCTTCGAAAAATCTAGTATATATCAGAGGAATACCACAAATATATTTATTATTAATGTTAATGGTGGTTGGTGGCGTGTAATATCTTGGTCGACTTGATGTTTCTGAAACGATGTGCCTTATTTTGTTTATCAATATGATTATATAGGCCTATATAGGTTACCTTAAAGCCTTTGAGTATCGCTTATTGGTTTTCTCCAAGTTGCTCTAAAACCTGTGCAAACTAACCACGGGATATTCGGAAGCAGGCGAAGAAGCGATCTTCATGAACTCAGTTCACGTACTATTTTATGGAATTCACCTAGTTCATTCCTTTTTTGCAAGATCTTCGCGCCAACAATAGCAGAAGTATCATCTTCCCATCTTTACATTTTCTAGCCTTCACCATGATAGTTTATGCGCTAAAATTATCAAGTTGCTATTATTTATGTAAAAAACAACAATAAAAAAAATAAAATAAAATAAAACACTGCATGGTTTTCTGCGTTGTATGTTTATTGCTTTCTGGTTGCCACTCTCCGTTACTGCTCTCCAGTGTAATTAGGCCTTTAGGATAAAAATGTAAACGGTTTTGGAAATAGATAGGAAGGTACTTTTTTGTACCAATTTTGGGGCAAAATTTTTAATTAATTAATTTTGTATGAGCAAAAAAACATTTTCATCATTTTTGCTAATTTTCATTTGCCATTCCGTTACCATAGCAACACCATATTACAAGAAAAGTAATGAAGTTAAATACCTTTGTATATTATGTACACTGCAGTGTTTCTGCCAGAAAGAAATTTTCGAGTATGGTGCTATGGAATTGAATGCAATATTTTAACAATGAATATGTATGGGAGCCTCCCCTAGAAAGAAAATGAGTTACGGTTAGGGTTAAGAAAATCATACATTAATGATAAGAGTAATTAATTTTGTTAAAAGGTTAACTTTAAAAAAAACATCTATAAAAGAAATCTGGGTAGTGCGCTATACCCGTTTTACCCTCTGGCAGAAACCCTGCACTGTGTATAAAGACTAAAAGTCAGTTATTCTGATTTTGTGTCGAATTATTCAATTCAAAACCATGGTCTTTTGATGTTCCGATTGTCGTGACGTGTACTATAGGATAAAAAATTTGCACGGACGGAAAATGGGTTATGCAAGGAGGGTTTTGCGTGACCCTCACGCGAACGAAACGGTCGTTTACGCAAACTGTGCAGGCCTAGTTTACCGAATTCTACCTCATTTTCGTCACGTTAAAATGGCAATGTTCAAAACATGTACAGAATTCGCAGATCAACATCACAAAATGGTAGGTTATTGCCAGAAGTGGATTTTGGTATTGACTCGCCTAGGTTTTTTTTTTTCCATTTTGGATGAGCTTGGATAAGAATGGCTAATTTGGAAAACCAAAAGTATGTTTTTTTCTATCTCCATGCGGTTACGGTTTTAGTTTTTTCTTCTACAACCAAAACTGAACTGATTCCACTGTTAACTGTACATCACTATGATGAATTTAAATATGAACATTCAGTTATTCCACTGTGACTGTCAATAAATATTTTTGTTGCCATGCGGGCAACCTGGGACAGGGGTTTGTCTTGCCTGTCATTATTTTCACTCGCCAGGCATTATCGGGCTACTATTAAGATTGAACCCTGTAATGGGCCATTCCGTGGTATTTGGTCCATGGGTGTGGAAATTTCAAAATGATCTGTTAAACTAAGTTTTTAGTATAGCTTAAAGATAACACCCTTAAGCACATACAAATATACTTTTATTGCCAATTTACTTATGTTTTATGGGTTTTAACGACAGTTTTATTTGAAAAAATAATTTTTGTACGCCAGGACGTGACATTTGTTTTTTGGTAATATTTCATGACTGTTATGTCAAATTTAAAAATTAGGTATCAGGACATCATATCTAAAATATACTGCAGATGAAAATACTACTTTGCCTTCTTTCATATCATAATTAGTATATTAAATTATTTTTCAAAATATATAATGTCACGTCCTGGCTGATTTGACATATAAAAGTTAGTTTTATTTAAAAACTATTTTTTTGAAATAAAAATCATTTTTAATTTTCCTTCTTCTTAGTGTTCCAAGTACAAATAAAAGGTATAATGATGACTGGTTGTATTAAATGATTAAAATAACAAACTCAAACTTTGAGCCAGGACGAGACATTCAAGATGGCATGTTAAATTGAGTAAAGATTAAAAAATGTATTAATTTCTCTATATAGATAAATTGGCAAAAATTACTAGATAATGCACATGTACCTTAAAGAAATTACTTTTATTTTCAATATTTTTGCTCTCACCATCGAGAATCGGAAACATGGATTTATGTAGATACAAAAATACTATTATCAATTAATTCTATGTTTTGACCAAACAATGACTAATTGATAATCCACCAATTTAAAGAATATTGTATTTATACCAAATGTTCCATTTTGTGAATCCAAACTGGTGTACAAATACAATAAATATTGTATCAAAGAATTGTTCAAATACAATGTGCTGCTAAAATATTAACTAAAAGTTATTCCTTGGCAAATACAGGTATCCAAACATGAATTGGAATATATAAACCAACATTTCTCCAGTGAAGGATGTAATTGATAAAGATACATGTTGAAGATAAAACTTGGGTTGGGGGAATTCAAATCATTTGTGTCGTTGAGATTTTTGCTATTGTCATCCATCAACAGTTATATTAATATACATTGTTGATAGTTTGGCCTATCAGATAATGATGAACAGAAAGAAGAAACTGTCCAAAAACTATAATTTCTGTACTGACTGGGTATTCATATTTTGAATTCCAATTAAATCAGATGATCATAAAAATACCAACAAAAAGCAAAATATAATAATATATTAATTGTAAAATATATTGTAAATTCAAAACAAGAATTCTACAGAATTAAATGTCTGGCCTTCCATAATCTTATTCAGTGTCATTGATAGTGTATTTGTAGAATCTATCTCAATGTATGTTAAAAATGTTTTTAAAACATTAAAATATAAATTAAATTTCAAAAAATTAAATTAAAATTTTAAAATAATAAAGTTGAAAAACTAAATTTTGACGTGCACTGAGGTAAACATTCATAGATAGAACTATAAATGAAGCTTTACTGATGCAGGACATGTAATTTATGTGAAATGTAGCTACATTTGTACAATGAATGTGAGCTAATTTATGCAAAAGTTAATGCCACAGCCAACAAAAAAGATATACCTATACTTCATCTTTTTAGTTTATACATGTATTGTAATGTAAAGGTAAGACAAAAATCACCAGACTTAGCAACATCAGGATAAACAATGTTGACAATATGATCACTGGTTATAAAAATATATTATATGAATATTGTATGAGAACCTCTTCTTTTTTTTGCACGACAATTCAATTAATTAGGATTTTATGCACTTATTTTGATGATAAAAACACTTAAAACAAGTAAATATCATTGATTTCATAAATTAACAGTGTTTCATTAGTAGTATTTGATATACATATCATTTATTAGTTGTATAAGTGAACTGGACAAAATGTCATGTCCTGGCTTGTCACGTGCTGGCTCGTACTGAAATGTTTAAAAGTAAATGTTACATCATAATTTTTTTTTTTTTAGTAAATTGCTATACGGCATTTAGAAATAGACTGGATATTGTGTTGAACAGTGTATTTCAATAAGCAAACATTCTATCAGGAGAGCAGAGTTTTGGAATTTACTGCAGTGTTAAAAATGTGATGTCCATTTTCGTCACGTCCTGACACATTTTACTTTTCACTTTATAAGTCTTTTTTTTTCATAAAAACTAAATTAGACCTGACATGCTTATACTACTATATGTAATGAGTCTATAAATGATAAATGCTTTTCCATTTAAAAAGGATTTTTAGTGAAGGAGATCATAAGAGTCAGAATGTCACGTCCTGGCTTAAATCATTACCATGGAATGGCCCTAATCTAGAATTAAATAATTAGGAAAAGTGACTTCTCCTTTCCCAGGAAAAATGACAGAAGTTCGATAAAATTTGGCGAAGTGAACATTCGTATTGTTTTGCCATGTTTCACGTTCATTAGGAAAAATTCTGAATTCTGCGCTGTTCAAAACATAATATTTCTATATGAAATATAACTACATGTATTTACGTTACTAAAATTTAAGCAAACTACTTATGTTTTCTTTAAAAATGTGATATTATTAAGTAGATAATTATTGTGTCATTGTTATATTAAAATTAAAGTAATAGTTACTGTCGATAGCCAAAGTAGCCATTGGCTAATTTGTACAAAACGGTGTCTAATGAATTTTGCAAGTGCCTAAAATTTGGCATAGCCATTTTCTATCCATTTCAATACACATTAAACTCTTATGCTAGTTCAGAGCCAAAAGACAAGTATCCCAGCTGTCAGTGTGAATATAGGTCACGCTTCATAGTCAGCTGAAACTGCAAGTCAAGAGACATGGTTGTGCACATTAAACAGTACGATTACACACAAGTAAATATAGATATAAATTTTTAGAAAAAAGTAGTTGTTCGCATCAATGGTTACTTAACTGCAGTTTCCTTTATTTCCTTTCTCTTTGTTAATTTCACACTTATGGTTGAGAGCATGCTGCATCGTATGCAGGTCATGATTGCAGAAACGAACATGCAATATTTATACACTGAGTAAAATTAGTTTACAATAATCATGACATTTGTTAGATAAAAATAATATATTTGTAAGACTGAGGTGACATCACAAAAGTTAGCTGGAATTTAAATATAATATGTAAATTCAATTACATCATAATTGTTTTATCAAAAATAGTTATTATAACATATGAGGTCAGCAGTCTTAACCTCTAGAGGTATTTTACAAGCTGAAATCAACAGCCAGCATTGAGTTAACATGATGCTGAAATCAAAACCAGTAATAACATGGTGCAAATTATAAAATTGTTGGGGGGCAGTGTTCTCGCTGGACGAAAATTAAAGGAGGGCGGCCGCGCAGCACCACACCCTTTAAAAAAAAAAAAAAAAAAAAAAAAAAAAAAAGGTGGGGTAGGGGTGGGGGGAGCTTGGTGGTTACCATGTTGTTGTGTGTTGATAGACTTTGTGGAAAGACTTACTCCTTATTTTGATTACAAAAAGTTTATACGAAATATAAGCAGACTCGTCTTTTAATTAAACCGAAGATGTTATTGGTCTGATATTCACTGGTAGTTCCAGTTTTGCTGGACCGATCAAAGTTTTAATATTATTATTTTAATAAAGATTTCAAGATACACAAAAAACAAAAAAGACATTTGTGTGATCCCCTAATGTCGAAAACATTTTTTGTTATTCCCATCTTCATCGCTGTGATAAAATATTATCGCCAACTGATAAAAAGTAGTTTTGTTTTTGTAGTGGCGGTGTATATAATATTTGGCACCCAAGATGAATGATTTTAATGCCAAACACTACCACTTCCGTTGATTTTATAAGCGGTGATATCCCCCCCTCCCCAAAACAAAAAAAATGAAGTTTACAGTATGTTATAAGAACTGCTGAATAAACAGAATGACATACATGTAAATGACAGAAAGTAAAAATCGTCAGTTACAATCAATTGTATCTGTAACTGAGGACAAAATATCAGACGACAGTTTTTGGAAACAAAAGAAAGATTGGTGGGTTACTGTAAAAAAAAAAAATCAATTCAAATCAAATCAATATAATGAGATAAAAAGCTCTATTTGAGAAAACTATCAGTATCAGCTCTTAATTTTTTTTGGGGGAAAAAGGTCCATCCACCCCATATGTTTGTATACATCTTTGTTGATTTAATGACATAGGCTTTAGAAAGTGGGCAGCAGCTGCCAACTCTGTCTGAAGATAGTGGATCATGGAAGCAATCACAATATTGCCTAATTCCTTTAGACTCTGCCTTGTGCAGACATACAATTTTTATTAGGGAAAATTTGGTTTTGACATTTATTCCAGTTTGTAAATAATTAGCTGAAAAAGATGTATTTTTATATTCATATATACCGGTACATGTATACAGTATATTGCAACACAATTTTGGCTAAAACACAATGTTTCCCCTAGGGGCCGTTTGGACCCTGCATCGACCCCGTGAATTTCTTTACTTGGACCGTAAAAATTGTAGTCATATATAAAAAAAAAGAGAGACTCAACCGTGTGTTCAATTCGCTGATATTATTAAAAAAAAAAAAAAGCAAATCAGGGGCGGATCCAGGAATTTTAGCAAGGGGGGGGGTCCAGTCTTGAGCCTTTGAAGTGCCTCCCCTCGATAGGAAATTTTCATATTTGAAGATAGCTTTAGATGGATTTGAAGTATATATTCCCGTTGTCAAGATCAACTCACTGGTCCCTCCCCTGGATCCGCGTCTGGCAAATGCTGGTAGTCATAAATATATTCCCGAAATATGTACATTGCCAGAGGGGGAAAAAACCCCATCCTGATGATTTAATGACAAAAATGTGTTCATTATGGTCAATAAAATTCCCATTTTGCTAATGTTTTGGCTACAGGTATTTTTGATCCATGGTTAGTCCTGAATTACTCGGGAGTCCAAGTTATGTGTATCAGATATTTCATGTTTTCTTTTATCTGTTTCAGGACATGGTTAACAATGGAAAAAGGATAGAAGGTCTTAATTTAAAAGGTAAGTGGACAATCTAAGCTTCATTAAGTAACAATTATTCAACCATTTTAAATTTGTTCTTAATACTTATTAATTAGAAATTGAATGTGATCATTCTTCATGTTCAGAGGAGGATCTGGGGGGGGGGGGGGGCAGGGGCCTGGGCCCCCCTAAATTTTGTGAGTTATAATTTTATTATATATTATTTAAAAAAAAAAATTTTATGATCCTTCTCCAAACCTCCCCCAAAGTTCCCATGGCATTCCGCCTCATGTCATTGGGGACCCCTAAATGGATTTTCTGGATCTGTCTCTCATGTTCATGCAAGTGTGAACCACACATGTATGAATATCGTAGACGTATGTAAAGTGGTTCTGTAGTTCATACTTCCATCATATATTAAAGATTAATTTTTCGATTTTTATAATTCCAGGTGTATTACTATATGATCAATAGAAAATCTATGAAATAACAATCTAATTCTTTCTTTAGGAAATTAATGTGTGGAATAAGGGGACTCCCTATTTTATGGTCTGACTTTTCCCGTCGGGAGCCAAATGAAGGAATTCTCACATTCTTTCAATACACTAATGCAAACAATTAATAACATTTACTGATTCAACATTAACAAATAATATAAACAGTTATTTTATTAACTTGAAGTAAAGAAAAGAGCTGAACTTATCTATTTTGGTTTTCAAGCATTTTCATGAAACTCCATATATAGAATATAATAATGATATCTTGAACAAGTTCGTGTTTCACATCTCTGTGTTGAACACATTATTTTATAATTTACTATAGTTTGACATCCAATAGCCGACGTATTTTTCATTCTGGAGTGTAGTTAAATACCTATTTTATTCTGTTCTCTGTATTGAATTATAAAGCAACCCCTGCAGTTGCCCACAGCAATCTGCATTGCTGTGAAGATTGCTGTGGAATTTTTAGTTCTCCACGGCACTTTTTTGCCTTGGACTATTCAGGTTGTTTTTTCCAATGGCATGTTTTTTCCAATGGCATGTTTTTTCCAATGGCATGTTTTTTGCCGGGGACATTTTCTTAATTGCATGGATTACAAGGTCATGCTTCAAACCAAAAATAGAAATATATGTACTACCTCACCACTCTAGCTTCATTTCTCATGCAATCTTCATGAAATTTGAGCAAGTTCACATTTCCCATCAGTAGATAATGTCATTAAAGATCAAGGTCACTATTACTAGAAATAGAAATATGAAGTCACCACTCCAGCTATTTCATTTCTCATCCAATTTTCATGAAACTTGACACGCATGTAATAGAAATAACATGATTCAATTGCAAGGGGATTTGCACCATTTCTGGTGCCTTGTTTGATATTTGTATTTTATTTCCTACCTGTTTATATACTTTGCTTTTATTTGAATGTAGGTGAAAAACTCGATCACAAGCAATGTGAATGTCTTGAAGAGATTCTCAAATGTGTTCAGTTTCAAACCATTGACCTTGAAGGAAGTCATCTGGATGATGAGGTACAAATGAATGTCATTTGTTCTGGTTATAAGATTTAAGTAACAATATGTTTCCTTTAAATCTTTATAAATATTGGCAGTTAGTGAATCTTCAATTTGATCTGCATTTTGTTTGTAAAATATTAGTAATATGTACATGGATAAACTAATTTTAAATAAGGTCGACGACAGTCACTTTTCTCACCCTAAGGTGTATTATAAAATATTGTTTGTTTTTGGTTACCCGACCGACCCTAATTTGAACCTGCCGACCCTAAAACTTTTTTTGTATATCCAATTTTTTTTTTTTTTAATATAACAACGATTTCCACGAAAACATTCCAAAACTATCACAAGCACTAATTTTGTGTCATTGAGGGGATAACCCTACTGTGTTTTCCGATTTGTGGACGTATATCGGTGCTTTTTCTGTCGCAAATTTAGTTTTATTGGCGACCCGTTAGCCACGAAATGTTTTCTTCTAACAATTAATTGATGGATTTACTTCCTGTCAAATTGAAGTTCGGTAACTTTCGTGAGATATCGGGCGAAGAGTCGGAAAATAGTTTTCATGAATATATACGATCTTTTCCGATTTACTCTACATCTAGCGTAGTGAGGTGTTCCGATTAATAATAATAATAATAATAATAATAACTATATTTAATGATTTACTCCAGCGACAAACTGGCCTTGTAGAAATTTAGTGACCTTCTGATAAATTAGGGGAGGGAATGTTTACCGATACTGATGGAGTTTACTGCCAAATCAAATGATTAAATATGTCAGTAAGATCTCGATGCGTTTCGTTATTTTTTGTAAGTGGTCACTGGGAACTTTGCGGGTTTCCGCTAAAATCAGTGTCAGAATGACCATGTGTTTGACGTCCACTGGGGCAGATCTAGGGGGGGGGGGGGGGGGGGTCCAAGGTGTCTGGATCCCCCCTCAAATTAGAGAAGGTGCCCCTTTTATTTAGGATTTTTTGGTTTTTTACAAATTTAGTTATTCTGTCAATGTATAGAACACTGTAGAATACGTCTGCCAGCGTCCCTGTTGTAGCACTATTATATTATGGTCCATGTCAACCATGTGTAATTTTTCAATAGTGCCTTTTCATAATGTTATGGTGCCCTTTTTGTCTTGGACCCCCCCCTCATCAGAAAAGCTGGATCTGTCACAGGTCCAATAGCCGATGATATTAAAGATAAAAATCAGTGTGCTCTAGTGGCGTCGTTAAATAAAACAAACTTTACTTTTCAACATTCGTTTGAGCTCCTGAGCATTTGTACTGCATTTCTATTCATTGGACCAATTGATTGCTTCAAACCAAGTGTGTACTTTAATACTGGATGCATACAGAATAAAACTAGCATTGCAAATTATAAAATTGGTACGTCTACCATTTCTTAGATACACTAGGAAAGATAATATTCATAACATTTTTTTAAATGTTATTGTTGGACAGATAAATATAGAACCCTTCTTTTCAGTTTTCATTAAAAGAAATTGTTATAACTTATTTACTGGTTTCTATCCAATTAAGGTTCAACCAAGTCTGTCCTGGACCAGTACAGAAGTTAAGTGTTAGTATGAGAGTAAACCTTCTGCCTATTATTAAACACAAGGGGTCTTTTGTATGTACTCTCCCACAGATAGGTTAGCACCATGTTGCCCTCAAAATCAAAATGCCTTGCCTTTTATAAATTTATAAGTCGCCCATGTAGAAAAAAGCCTTTAAACACACCTATGTGGATAGTACTACATATTTCCATTTTTTAATTAAGTTATGAAATAGATATAGAAAATAAAATGGCCATAAGGTTTTTGTCCTTTTGAAAATTGTATAATGGAAAAAAAACAGCCCTTATATTTAAAACTGCACATAAAATATGCCCCCAAAATGTCACTTTACCATGCCTTACTTCACTTCTAGGTAAAACACTGTGATGAATGATATTGTTGGTTTGCATAATGCATTTCTATACATGCAGAGGTTATTTTGGATTCCGGTAGTCAACACCTTTATTTAATATCCATAAATAAAATTATTTTCCAAAATAAAATGTTTTTCCTACCTACCTACCCTATATTTTTCCAGCATGTAATAGGAAACATGTATTTTTTTTCCCCAGCCTAATTGGAAAATATTTAAGCCATTCCTTTGCTGTTGAATATTTAGACCAGTCTACTACAGTAATGGTGGGGGGGGGGGGGGGGGGGCCATTAGGTTATGGTCATGTTAAGTGTTCATGAAAGGAGAAAAAGATCCACATTCTCTTCCTTTTACATATGTGTTGTACATATACACTGTTACAGATGGAAAGTTTTATTTTGCAGTGTGCTGTTGCTCTGTTTGATATGATAGAATATTATGACTCAGCGTGTCAGCTAAACATATCATTTAACAAGAACATTGGAGTGAGAGGTTGGCAGGCCTGTGCTAGACTAATCCGAAGGGTAAGAACTATTCCTGAATATGTTAAATTATCACGCTTAAATGAACATAGAAGCCACATCTCCAGAACATCTGTGAATGTTCCTTCAGAATGAAAGAGAAATACATGTAGTCTTTTAATGCTAATTTCTACAAGCAGCTATTAGTTGTTAAACATAATTGTAATAATTATTGACACAGATATCTTAAAAGAAAATGGATGGATATTTTTGGCCTGTTATCATAATGGTCAGTGACTTTTCAGAAATTATTTCAATCATTAAATTAATTCATATAATTTAAAAAAATATATTATTTCTCGAAATGTTTAATTTAGTTCAGGTTTTTTTCCCACTTGGTTATAAAAACCCAACTGTAACAAAACATTTATTTTGTGAAGAACTATAAGACATGAATCTGTGCTAAACTCTTATATTTTCCTTTTTTTTCTTCTCTTTTTCAGACACCACATCTAACATATCTTGACATGAGAAACTGTGATTTAAATGAAAGATCCGTTCCAATTGTTGGGCGTGCACTAAAGTTGGGAAGTACTCTGACCGTGCTACATCTTGAGAATACATACCTGTCCGGGCGGTCTCTTATGATAATGGGTAATATATTGCTGAGCCATTGCAAGTGTTAAAACATATTGATAAACACCAGCCAAAGCACTTTTGTTTCTCTTTTTCTTTTTAAACAATTGGCTTTGATGTAGAATTTAAATAAATATATGTTTTGGAGAAGGATATCTAAAGGTGGAAGTTATATTAAGGTATCCTCCATAGTAATTTGAAATCTTCATGTACATAATGTATAATTATATGCTAGGCTCAATTCAGAGTGGTAATGCAGACGTTTTGTTGCTGCACCAGACACTTCTCAATTGCAAAAGATACGATGGTAGTTTATATTCAGGTGTTTCTAACTAATGGAATTAAAGTACGATAAAATCCTTATTAAGAGAATTCTGTTGTAGCCAAGTTCAGCTGTTTAAAAAAGTAAATAATAACTTTCAAAATATTATTTGTCATACAAAAACCCCAAAATAAAGTAACGTCATAAATCCATTATTTCCTACATTTACCTATCTATTAACCCTTAATAATTCCTCAAAATGATGTTATTTTATTTTTATTACTGTAACAGTTGCGGCTTTAAAGATGAATGAAATTCTGGAGGAGCTGTTTCTGGCTGACAACAAGTTGATGCCTAGTGATGGCATTCAGCTGGGGACACTCTTGAAGTTCAACCATCACCTGCAGCTGCTGGATGTGCGAAACAACCATCTCCAGGTCAGACTTGGTTTTACCTGGCTATTGTGATTCGTTTCATTTTTATTTATTTTTTCGTGCTTATATCCAATTAAGATTGAAGTGATGTCTTCTGTACGTGGGAGGCGGTATTACACTATGGACACAGCTCTAAGTCCAGAGACCTAACTCAGAGCTTCTAGAATTTTTGTTAAATCCATTAGCCATGGGATCACTGATTTAAAAATTTACTAACCATGATTAAAAACTCGTTAGCCTTCCTTTACTTTAAGTTAATACAATTTTACTAAATAATAGTTATAATCAGATATGTGACCTAGAGAGGGAGATAGAGGTTAAAAACACTAGCATTGGGGTTGGGTCAGGATATTCATATTTACAAAATAGACTTAACTACAATATTTGACCTTTTTTCACTAGCCGTCTGGCATGGCAATAGTAGCTATTTACTAGCCCAACATTGAATATGACTAGCCATGGGAGTGGGGATACCAGAATTTAGAAGGCCTGCTAATCAATACATCACTAGGGCCAGTATGACAGTGATCTGGGTTGTGAGCATTTTAATGACCACTGGCCAAGGTTTCACTAGAAATATGTCTATCAGAGGCTAAAGTTGCCATTGTACGTATAGGACAGACAAGAACAGATAAAAAGTGCTGTAATCTGGATGCAAACAATGACACATCATATTATGTGCTGCTGTTTTAGATGCTTTGCAAATGGTTTTAGCATGGAATAATACATCATTATTTGTGTTTTAAGCGAATCATCATAGATTTATATTTTAAATTATAGATGTCCTCTGTCACTAGCCAAATTATCAGTTTATGTCGTTACTTTATTTTGGGTTTTTTGTACGGCAAATAATATTTTAAAAGTTAATATTATTTACTTTTTTAAACAGCTGAACTTGGCTACAACATCATAAGGATTTATCGTAATTTGATTCCATTTCAAAATGTTGGATGCTTGTGATAATAAATACTTCTGTCCATGAAAGCATGTCATGGAACATTTTGTTCAGTATTGCGTTGTGATTGGCTATGCAAGTTTCAGAGATTGCTACACAATTTTATAATATTAAATAGTTGCTAATCTATTTTCAGTTGACTAGAAATATCGCTAATCAAGATTTTGAAAACAAAATGTTCCCTGCATGTCATTCTTTCCTGAATAGAACCATAGAGAAATCAAATATATTTATGTGTTTAGCTAATTTTGTCAGGATTCTTTACCAGCATTGTTTTCTGAGTGGGTATTACTACATAAGAATGCTAAATGAGAATATTACTATATGAGAATACTGTTACAGGATGTGGGGACGAGTCATCTCAGTGATGGATTGTATGAACAGAACCTGTCTATTGGACTGAAGACTCTCGTTCTGTGGAACAACGGAATTACCTACCAGTCCATGGCACCACTTGGCAGAGCACTGGTATTTTGTCATTTTACGTTCTCAGTACAACAAAAGACAAAAAATTTGTAAAGACCGTTTATTTGATTTCACCAACATTTAAACATCATCTTAGATTTATTTAATATTTATTTTTTTAATAAATTACATGTAGTATAGTCTATAGTCCATGAACATTGTTTTTTATAAATAATTTCAGTTTGATTTGATGTAAGATGAAAAATAAAAGTGTTCTGGAAATAAAAATTAAAAAAACAGAAAGAAAAAACTCACACTATTTTTGTGTTCAATTTAGAAAATAATTGACTCAGAAATAAATAAGTTGTAATACATACCACACCACAGTACAAATATTTCCTTTAATTTTTTTTTTGTGCCTTTGTGTATGTGTGTATTTTATTAAATAATTAGATGTTATTACTATAACAATTAATAACTAGATGTAATGTAATGCTTTGGTGTTTTTTGCAGTCATCTACAGAGACTTTAGTGACCTTAAACCTGGGTCACAACAACATTACCAATGAAGGAATTCACAGAATTAAAGATGGCCTGTTAAAAAATAAATCTGTGCTTCGTCTTGGACTTCAAGGGATTAAAATAACCTGTGAAGGTATGTTTTGGAAGGATTCATTTATTTAGCAACATACATGTACAGCTATAGTTGAAATGTTCAATTAACGTAAATTTTAATAGAGGTCATTATGTATATTTTTGATATATGACTCTAAGAAATATGTCCTTTTTTTTCCTTTTTAGTCCACTATGGGTCAACCATCTGTCTATATGTCTTTCTATTTGTCTGTCTGTCCCACATATAGTTTTCCGGATGTTTTTTTGACAATGTCTGAAGATACTGAAATGAAATTTTATACATAGAGCAATATCATGTACTGTTACAGATCAAGTTTAACTTTCATGGCAGTTTACCCGTTTTTTATAAACTCATGACCCTTGAACTTAGCGGATAGGAAAAATGTTAGGGCCTTGTAGGGTAATTAAAAAGTTACTGTAGTACTCTCAGAATGTTTGTTGTTAGTAGCATCCAAAATTTATGTCTGGAATATTGACTTTAAGTTGAGAAAAACCTGCCCAAGTGGCCTGAAAACACGTAGTTCATGACTTGTTATTTTTATGTAACTGATTATTTACTTACGACAAGGTTGTTAAAACTTAGTCATCTTTGATATTAATTTTTGACCAACCAGGAGCTGTTGCACTTGCTGAATTTATCGCTGACAGTCCACGACTCTTGCGACTGGATTTGCGTGAAAATGAAATAAAGACAGCTGGTCTAATGGCATTGTCACTAGCAATGAGAGTGAATGAGACTGTCACAAGGATGGACCTAGACCGAGATACAAAGAAGGAGTCGGTGAGTTTTTCGGATGATTGGAAAACATTTCATGCTTCATATACTGGGATGAGGATCTTCCTTGGATGCAGGAATTCCATCAGGAGTGGGAATTCTCCTCAGATCAGCTGTTTTTCTTTATGGAACATTGCGTTTCCTCGCATTTTAATTGTCCTTTCCTCCAAAATGTGTCAGATGGCACAGATTTTAACCTAGGATTTCAAGAATTTCTGGGTACCCCTCTAGATTTCCTCTTTTTTACAGTTCACCAATTCCCACCCCTGATTCCATTGATATAGTTTTGGTTTAGGAAGATCTTGTGAATGGTCTAAATTTGATGAGAAGCTATTTTTTATTTTGAGGTGAGTGGGGGACAATTGCATTTTCTAGATGATCATAACTGATGTACAAAGCTGTGAACATCTACGGTCGATGACAGGACTCTGCTTTGTATGCAGTTCAAGGGAAGCTGTCACTCTGGCTACCCATCACTCAACTGACACTTAGTTCAAGGAGAGTGATTTTTAACTCACCTTAACATGTAAACTTTTGTTTTTAATTGTACCACAAAAGGATTATAAATCAATGCTCCATATACATGGAAAATACAGTAATATCTTGAATAGATCTTCATAATCTCAGTTATGGGAGCAATTAACCTATCCACAGTTTTGTTTCACTGACAAAGTTGAAAGGTGAGACCTCAGTGTTACTATTCTAGTAACGACAATGGCAGCGATAGCATCAATTGTGCATTTAGTTCTGAATCAATATTAGTTTTTGCATTTGTTTGTTTTCTCACAAACAGTACATCTTAATACAAATAAAAGTTATTACACCTTTAGATGCTCATTTTAATGCATGTTTAAAAGTTTTAAAATCAAAATAAATATTTTCATTGATCTGTGAAACATTTATAGAGTATATATACTGAACAAAATAAGAAACTTCCGCTAACTTTGCTTGAACATAACATGATGAAAACAAACTGGGGGAATAATTGTTATATATGCGTTTAAAGAGTGTTCCATGATGCATCGTTTAGTGCAAAAATCATGGCCATAGGTTAACAGAAACTGGGAGAAATTTTGCCCAAGTGTGGTAGGGGTTACAAAAAAACAAAAACACTTAATAACGGGTATGACCACCTCTTGAATTGACCATTACAGTGCATCGCAGGCGCATAGAATTGACTAAAGTGTTGATTTCTGCCTGTGGAATAGTGTTCCATTCCTCAATGAGCGCTTGACGAAGTTCGTTGACGTTAGCGGGTGGGTTGGGACGACGCCTCAATCGTCTGTCCAGACTATGAAATCAATGTTATTTGTCCTAAGAAAATTTACAGTGTCTCTAGCTGTATGAGAGGTGGCATTATCATGCTGAAAAATTGAGATGTTGGCGTTGTTATGGAACAGAGGAATGACGTGATGAGCGAGAATGTCATCGCGGTAACGTTGAGCATTTAAATTGCCATCAATGACGACTAGTGGTGAACGATAACCATGGGCAATGGCTGCCCAGACCATGACAGAACCCCCACCCCCAAAACGATCTCGTTCAAGAACACAACAGTCAGCATAGCGTTCATTTCTCCTACGGTAGACGTGCACCCTGCCATCACCACATTGTAAAGAAAATCTGGATTCATCCGAAAAAAGAACGGTATTCCAACGTTAAAACGCATCAGACGTAAGGACGTCGTGCATGTAAACCGTTCTCTCGCAGACGATTACGAACAGTTTGCCCACTGATTTGGTTATTATGAAGCCCAGGTGTGTTAGCAGCAGTAGTAGTGGCAGTTCGGAATTGATTGCGCAAATGCGTGTTCGTGATATAGCAGTCTTGACCATGCGTCGTAACACGCGGACGTCCACGACGTGGCAAGTCGTTGGTGCTTCCGGTCGTTCGAAATCTTACGTGAAGATTTCGTATCGCTCGACTAGAACTCATAACATGCCTTGCAACGTCTTCTGTCGACATGCCAGCATCAAGCATGCCAATCGCCCGTTCGCGTAAATTATTGGGTATTCTTGGCATACTAAAAATGCTACAATGTAAAAAAAACTTTAATTTTTTTTTTTTTTTTGAAGAGTTTTCGTTCACTTGACAACAATGTCAGTAAGACAAGTAAAACAAATTGACCAAATACTACACAGGACATGTCGAACCATGCATGCACGTGCAAATTGAATTTCACGTTGTCGACGATTAACAGTGCAAAAATAATCGATAAAATTCATGAATCCTGATAATACAGCTCAAGGCTAATACTACCTATATAATTTCATTACACAATGAATTCTTTAACACAACAAATAATATATGTACAAATCGGAAGTTTCTTTTTTTTGTTCAGTATAGCTGCACATATTGATGTGCATCTCAATATGTTAGACAGCTAAAAAAAAACTTAACTGTTTATTATTTTTGATTTAACATTTTTCTACTGTTGCAGGCAATGAAAGACTATGCAGTGCAGCAAAGACGACTTCACCACGAAATCATTACATACATGGACCGCAACCAGAGGCATGCTCTTCAGCTAGAGGCAGAAAACAAGGCTGTACAAGAATCCAAACCGGAGCCTCCCAGCATGTCAGTGGAACAAACGGAATCACCAGCTGCAGACGAACTGGACGAGGAAGCGGTGACCTACATTCCTTCTGCGGAGAAGATACAGAGGCCCAAACTGTTGTTCTCTCACGATGCCACTCCACAGCAGACGTTGGAGTCACCACACGACTTCCACCAGTTTTCACACGAAGACATTCCAACCAGCTCGAGTGCCGACCAGAGTCTGAGTCTACACCTGAACGCTCCCCACGTGTCGAAACCTTTAGTAACCACCCCGCCGACAGAGCTGCTGCTCAGTCCTCAGTACGTTCCACAGCTCACAGCTAAGAAAATCTTTTCCGTCAGTAAGGTCTCTGAGGCCTCTGTGTCGCAGGGTGTCGTTTCGTCGCCCCTGGACAGCGTGAATTCAGCAGGAGTCAGTGCCAGCGCGCTGTGTCAGAAGATGGCTGACGAGACCATCAATGAATACATTGATCAGATAGTGACTGCTGATGACAGTGGTGCTGGTGGTCAAAGGAAGGGGCAGACTGCAGACAGTGACACTAAACGTGATAATGTAGATTTGCTCACAGCGGCTTGTAGTCATACTAGTCGTGATGATTCAGAGTGCAAGACAGAATTACTTTCAGATAGTTTGAAGGAATATAATGATAATGCTGAAGATGTAAATCAGCTTTCAAATAATGTTTCAGATCCGGTTCCCCTTGAAGCCAATAGTACAACTACTGTGCAATTTGGAGATGGCACAGATCCCTTGAAACTGTTACACACAGGTGTAGAAACAGGTATAGCACATGGAAATGACACTGGAGAAATGTCATCTTTATCAGACATTTCTTCCATCTTATGTACCACATCAGAGGATGAAGCTAATAGTCTGTGTGTAGTGGGTGTTGATAGTGTTAGTAACCATGATTCTAAGGAGGACATGAAGAATAATGGTACTACGGAAATGAATACTGATGTACTTTCGGTGATTGGTGAAAAGAAACACGGTGAAGCCACCAGTGTAGAAGTTGTGGGTGTTAGCAAAACATTTCTTTCAGTGAGTAATGCAGACACATACTCTAAAGAAAATGGTACAGGTGTAGTTTCCTTAGCAAATAATACAACAAAAAGCACAGATTCCACAAAAAGCAACTCCAAGATGGATTCCGGAATTGGCAGCTACGAGAATGAGCAGTGGCTGAAAGTGGACTCTTCCGATTTGAGCCACCAGTTGTGTAGTGGCCTGGAATCGATGGAAAACCAGACGACGGAAAAACCCAACTTCCACACCAACCTGTCAGTAAATGGGCTTGCCCGTGAACTAGCCAGTGTTCTGGATGCTCTTGATGAACAAGTGGACCCGTCATTTGCTGGTGGTAAGTTAGAAGAGTGCATGTGGTGATTTCTACATTTTGTCACATACAATGTATGTTGTCTTGGGCAGGATCGTAACTTATGTCACAGTGACCAACAGTTCCTGAATCACTGATGACAACACGGTGCGGTTGACATACACTTTGTTGCAGGGTCATTGGTAATGTATTCTGAGAGGCTGGTTGTTTGTGCCATAATTAGGTCACTGTGGCTTCTTTTTTATATATATTATATGTGCTGTGGCCTAATCTTGTAGAATTAAATAATCATTTTGGTACAAAATAATGAGAAGGACATGTATATTATTATGGTTTTCAATAAATGGCTAAACAGAATTTATACTAAACTGGGTACAGGTTAATAAACTTAATCATGTGTTCTTTTGTTCCCGCTATTAATTCATCACATGAAGTTGTGCTTTTGGAGTTTACCCCTTCCTGCATAGGTCTTTCCAGACTGACCCCCAACACCACTAACTATCTTAACTAATAAATATTGCTTGATGTATAGGCCTTTGTATGTTGTGTATTCCAAAACCCCTTTTTATTTCCCACCTTTGAAATTGACATGCTTTTTCTTACCTACATGTATATTCTGAGAGGATCTTTTAATTGTCATTACTCATTGGTTTTTCTTAAATGTGGCAGGGATTAGAGTTAATTTTATAGCTATGCCCTTCCAACTAGTGCCCCGTAACTGGTATATCAATCGCTGTGGTATGTACCATCTTGAGTACAGATCTAGGAAAGTGCATATATAGAAGATCCTTTTCTGTTTTTCATTAGGAGTTGTCTCACTCACTATCTGTAGACATAGTGTTGTAAACCTTTGCCTGTATGTTAGACACAAAAATGTTAAAATGTGCTGAGGTGTCCTTACATGATTCCCTTTCCTGTTGATGGTCTGTCTTTCGTCCAGAACTGTTAAATTGGCGTGCAATGTTTCAGTGTTTGCTTCTTATATTTTTTTTACAACCAGTTGAGTTAAGTTCACCTGATGAATTTGAAAAAGAACTAGATGCTATGTTGGCCAATGTTTATCAAAGTCGGGATACATGGCCATTTCTTGGTGAGTATGTTTATTGGTAATGACAAACAATAGGATCATTTCTTTCTATCTTAACGTTTCTATTTTAGGTAATCCAAGAGGTGTTTGGTGGTTTCACATAGATCTTCACTTATTTATTTATTTATTTTCATTTTAATTTATAAATATTATTTATTTATTTATTGCATGTTTTAATGGGAAAAACTCACCAATACATGTCAATTTGCAGTGTATGGTGGTGTATTAAGAAATTTGGTTGGGTTGGGGAAACCATTTTAAATTTTGTGTTATACATGAATTTATAAAATTAAAGTAAAGTATGTGAACTGAGAATGTTTCTTGAAGCATTTCTTTATAGTCCTATGAACTTACATGTACTACATGAATATGTATACAATTATTCATATTTCGGGTGATTTTTGTGTGTTTAATACATACATTTTTGATCTGAAAACACAAATATCTGTCTTGCATGACACATCCTATCCTGCACACTGATATACTTATATTTAAATTCCATAACATGCATGTATTACCATCATTAATGGGTGTCTTGGCTTTTTTAATCATATATATATTTTTTTTAAAGGTTAAAAACATTGTATGCTGCAGCTGCTTCTCATTTTTTGTTTTCTCTTTGTGTTTTATTATAGGCCTACCTCGCTAACATTGTCATCTTCAAACATGTATATACATGTAAAGTTTTTCTGTAAAATTTATTATTAATGAATTAATTTATGGTAATGACATTACCAAGTATCATTTTCAGATTGATTCACAAACAATGATGATTATCATCATGTCTCATGGACAAGATGGTTTAATTTCATGTACATGTACATGTATTGAGAACATCCATGCATGGGCTTGACAACAAATACATGTGTGTATATGTATAAAACTGAAAAAATCACAGATGTATGTTATATATATACAAGTATGTGATAAAGTTAAAAAAAAAGGGGAGTCAGAATGATGATGTTTTGTAAGAAGGTATTTTATACATGTACATGTACCCTATGTGAAATAAAAACAGCACATTTTTCAAATTACATTTTCTACTCAGTCTGATATATATACATCTATGTAAATAGCAGGGCGGGACGTAGCTCAGTGGTACAGCGCTCGCCTGATGCACGATCATCTAGGATCGATCCCTGTCGGTGGACTCATTGGGTTATTTCTCGTTCCAGCCAGTGCTCTACAACTGTTGTAACAAAGGCTGTGGTATGTACTATCCTGTCTGTGGGATGGTGGATATAAAAGATCCCTTGCTGCTAATCGAAAAGAGTAGCCCATGAAGTGGTGACCGCGTGTTTCCTCTCTCAATATCTCTGTGGTCCTTAACCATATGTCTGACGTTGTATAACCATAAATAAAATGTGTTGAGTGCATCGTTAAATAAAACATTTTCTTCCTTCCTTCTATGTAAATAATTGTTTTCTACATGTACATACAGTTGCTCTTTGAAAGTTCCTGAATTTTGATTGTAGTCATCTTTGGTATTGTTCATATTTTACATGTACTGTCAGATCCTGTTAAACGACCGTGGTTACTATGACATTTACACCATCCGACCACAAATTGTCAGGAACAAACGTACATCAATGTCAATGAATGTTATTCTGTTCATGACACTGGAAGTCACCAACAGAGCAAATTAAGAAAAAAACATGCGTCCGATGTCTGAAAACACCTCTTTACAACATTACATAATCACAGATACCGTTGCACACTGGCAGTACACACAGCTGTTTGGCATCCTTGATTTCTTTGCCAGCCGACAGTGTCACTGATTTCTGAGTTACCGATGTCAGCTAAAACAGTAGTAATTCAATTAAAGGATTAACGTTGAACAATCAAGTCTACTAGTTTTTTAAACGAAGTAGGTCTTTAACAATGGAATGATTAGCTGGACAATGAATGTGCCTTGATCAATAATAATATATTTAATAATGACTTGTATATCAAATGCCATGGTATGTGCTATCCTGTCTGTGATGGTGTATATAAAAGATCCCTTGCTACTAATGGCAAAATGTAGCAGGTTTCCTCTAAGACTTCATGTGAAAATTACAAAATGTTTGACACCCAATAGCCGATTATTAATAAATCAATGTGCTCTAGTGGTGGTGTTAAACAAAACAAATATTTATAAGGACAGTTTCGATGTACATAACGACACTTTCGATATAACAACAAAGTGACGAGGTCTGACTGTATACCTGTTTAGCTTTAATATTACTACATTTTAAATGCCATCTTCTTTTTACAATATTATTATTAGTCCCCTACCGGTCCAACCAAAGGATACTGTAGGTTTCATCTCCGTCCTTTTGTCTGTCTGTCTGTTCCACATACACATGTATAGTTTTTCAGATTTTCTTTTTGTTTTTACAATGTCTTGAGATATGGAGCTGAAATATTGTGTATAGCTTTATCATATACTGTACTTTTGCAGATCAAGTTTGACTTTCGTTGCAATTTACATATTTTTCACAGAGATATCGCTGCGATGTTGAACTTCGGAGATATGAAATTTTGTTGAGCCTGGTAGGGGACATGTATTGCTTTAGCAGTAGTTAGAATGCCTGTTATTTTAGTTATAATTTTGCTATTTATTGTGTTCAATATTATTAATTTACATTTAATATTATGTTTCTGATATCACAGGAGTATTACTAACATTGTAGCCTGTGGACTGGAGAGAACTGATCCTACGTACCTCACTTTGAATGCCAGTTCAAATTAGGCATGTCTTTTTAACATTAAGTGCTGTACATATTATTTTATAATAAATATGATTTCACAGCAAGATCATTGTATAACAAATGGAGCATGTATTGCATTATGTTTGTTTTGTCTTTCCAGAACCTCCGAAGCCAGTGTCCGAGAAGACCACTGAACCCCCAGAAGAGCAGTCCTGACAGACGTCGTTCTGTTAGACCAACACTGTTGTACATGTACCTTGTTCATGTAGATCTTTTTTTGTCTTTGCTAACTGGTGATTTGTTTACTCTTCTCAGATATCCTCCATATCTTCGAACTGTCTTTTTTAAAAAGACTGTATCACTAATTTCCACAGAATGTTCTGAATTGGGTTACAGACTACATGTATATATACATTGTAGATATAGCTTGATTCCATTTTAGGAATGGGGTGTCTGTTTGCAGTGTAAGTTGATGGGCTTTTCATCGGATAATAATTGAACACCAAGAGAATTTCCATAGCTATATTTTGCAAGAAATTAATGTGTTGAAAAAATAACTGTTATACAATAATGTATATATATTTATACATGTATATTAATATAATTAATGGATAAAGTAATTGTAGGAATATTCTTTTAGTATTGAATTGTAAATTACATGACATTGTATGAATAGGTTATGAATTTCTAAAGGTTGTTCTGTTTGGCATTGTCGGTTAACTATTAGGGTTGACTAAATTAAAGTTCCTTTTTGTCTTTTCCCCATGCAGGCATAGTTCATAAATTAAGAATCAAGCAATAACTGGTAAAAGTAATGAACTGATGGAGATAATTTTTATACTGTCTTTAGAAATGGTCTTCTTGCTTGTAAAATTGCGAACAAGATAATTGAGTTTGCATTGTCAAAATAATCTAAATGGAACAGGTCATGAAATCAGAGTGTAGTGTCAATAATATATTTGTAGGCCCTGTTGTGTATGTTATGTTCCATGACAACCGTAAGGGGGGGGAGGGAGAGAGGGGGGGAATTGATAAAGCATTTTTATTACTGTACTTGTTTTTGTATATCTGCAAAAAATATGACATATTGACAGTTTCATTCCATGAAATTTGCAACAAAAGTCAATACTGTGAAATCTTTTATTTTAGTGGGCTTAAATGTTTGTGGTTTTGTTAAAAGAAACCACAAGAAAAGGCAGTATCATAAATTTGCATTATATGTATTCATGTATCATAATTGCTTTCTTAAATTCATTGAAAGCACTAGTCCACAAATTAAATGAAAAACATATCACTACAAACAGAATTTCACACTGTCTTAAAAGATTGAACTTAAACAGTATAAAAACTCAAGATTTTGTGTGTATAATGTAATACAGGTGTAACATAATCAGTATGCATAACATATGTGGAATTGCATGTATGTTATTGATTCTCTTATAAATTCTCATAAATATGTCACCACATTAGTGAACTTATACTGAATAAGCTACAAGTGGCAGATAGATTTCACGAGGGATCCAGAAATAAAATATTTCATGACCATTTGTATCTTTAGTTTACTCAACTTTGGTGAGTGTGTTGAATGAATTCATGATTAGGTCAATAGGTCAAGGTCAGTTGCATGTACATGTGTGGTTATTAAGACTATAAAAGTATTATGATTTTGAAAATTTTCACCTCTGTGATAAGATTAATATTTTGTTTTACTGGAACACAGGCATGTAACGTGTCATATTATGATTCTCTATCCCTACAGACTTTTAAAACAGTCTTAAATGATTGATTTTAAACATGATTTTTACTTTGGTCATAAATAAGAAATTCAGATAATTTCTTCAGGTTCCACTAAGTTATTCTATACAGTGATTATCAGAATAAAAGAAAAGTGAAAAATCAACAAATATCTTCTGTTTTAGGGTCTATTAAGGAATATTTGTATTGCATTTTATTCCAGTTAATTATCTAAAATAATATCTTTTAGGTTCTGTCAGACCTATTTATAGATGGCAGATGCAGGTGCAGGAATTTAATGATGGGTGTGTGTGTGTCTTGACTGGCGAGCAACGTTTGTAGGAAAATCTATTGAAAAACAACAACTTTTGCTTGAGTCGGGGTGGAGGTGAGGTTGACCACAGAAACCCACTCCTACACACATGCTTGTATAGTTTATAGGGTTAAGTAAGAGAAATTTGATCAGAAAGATGTGCTTGCATCTTTTAGTAGTGTTCTTAATTCACCAACTTTGACATTTATTCGTCTTAAATTGTCTGCTTGATATATTTATCATGTATTTACTGGAAATTATGTTTAGTTCATTAAAATAAACATTCCTGATGTCTTCAGTGTTGTTACTATTGAAATTTAGAGCTTGTCAATATGCATTTAAGATACGATTTGGAAAAATTAATATTTTCGTGTGTTTTTTTGTCATAGTTTTTATTTAATGTACCATTTTAATGATACCAGAATAAGCTACATGTATCTATTGTGGATGCACATTTAGTTTAACCCAGTCAATTTTAATCCTCTTCTTTTTTGTGTGGTATTTAATTGTTATATAATTATTTAGCAATCTCTAAATATGAAAGTTAAATTGTTGTTTTTTTAATATGCATAATGTAATTGTAATCATTCTTGTGTTCAGTCACATTCCAGATCACAGCAACTTCCATTTATTTATTTCACCTGTAACAATTAAATGGGATAAACATTGACCTATGTGGCAAAGTGCTTATGGTAACCTATTGGCTATAAGGTTAAGAGGTGCTGGGTCCATATACCCTAGTACTGGCTGTAGTGTATCATCACTACAAAACATCTCACGGAACAAACCATTAAAGGTGCAATATCATAGTTATGAATGACATATTTCACTATTTTTACTTTTTTTCTCTTTTTTTTTTATAAATAACTATAAATTAATCCATCCTATACAAAATCTTTTCATAAATAACTGGGAATATCAAAATTGTAGTGTGCATCTGTTCCATGTAAAAGTTACAGGGGTGGCACAAGGTTGCCTAATTCTCCATTCAAATTCACCTGTGAAGAAAATTTTCACAGATACAACTACACCCCTCTCCCCCCCCCAAAAAAAGAAGAAAAAAAGTGGTACGGCCATGCAATACCTCTTTGAAAAGTCTGTGCCGCACCTGAATTAAATTCAGTATGATTAGATTCCAGTCTTTATCACATCATAACAAATCTTATGTGAATTGCAAATACAAAATTTAGCAAGCTGACCATCAGTAGCTAGATAGGGCAGCTGTCATACATGTATATAGACCAATGAGGTGCACAAAGACCATAATATCCACTGGGCATGATGTTGAGCAGTGTTTGCCTTCAGTGAACATTCCAATTCCATCGGTCATCTCTTTTAACAGTTCTCCAATAGGAATATTTTTCTATGAAGAAATTATTTGTTGTAATTTTTATGAACATGGAGTTGAAGGAAAAGTAAAGTAAAGTTTGTTTTATTTAACGACGCCACTAGAGCACATTGATTTTTTATCTTATCGGCTATTGGACATCAAACATATGGTCATTCTAACACTGTTAATTTTAGAGAAAACCCGCTGTTGCCACATAGGCTACTCTTTTATGACAGGCAGAAAGGGATCTTTTATTAGCACAAACCATGGCCTTTGTTGAACCAGTTATGGATCACTGGTCGGTGCAAGTGGTTTTACACCTACCCATTGAGCCTTGCAGAGCACTCGCTCAGGGTTTGGAGTCGGTATCTAGATTAAAAATCCCATGCCTCGACTGGCATCCAAAGCCAGAACCTACCAGCCTGTAGACTGATGGCCTAACCACGATGCCACCGAGGCCAGTGGAGGAGTTTAAGGAATACTGTTGACATTTCAAAGTAATAGTTAATAAATAATTTTGATAGTAAGCTGCCATTATGTAACTTTTGAGATTGCGCCTTTAACCTTTGTGCTGCACAGCCGAGGTTTGTTTGTGTGTGTGTGTGTGTCCAGGACATTGTGCTTGAACCTTAGATACAAGCATTGAAAAATTGAAATTGAGGAACAAAAGAAAAAAATAATTGGAAGTAGGCCTTTTTCTGTTACAGAGTATGTACACAGAAATGAAAAAAAAAGAATTATGCAGTATTACAGGCATCCAAATAAGTAGAGAAGAGTCGTTCAGGTTACCAGGAAGTTACCACAAGTCAAGAAAGTCAAGAGCAGCACGCCACAAAATTTTATCAAACTGAAAGCTACATACATCACCTAAAATTTGATCACATGTGTGTTACTTCGATACATACAGTATCAGTACAGCATCATGAATAAAAAACGAAGTATGGGGTATTTTATATTAATAATAATGGAAATACAAAATGTGCCATAACCTATAGATTACCATAAGTCTAATTCACAAACATTTTGCACCTTTGTGATCTTGCAGTGCAATGCAAAAAGACTTTCAAAGATTGTGCGATGTTTCTTAAGAGAGAGCTTTGTGAATAAAGCCCGAGGGGTCTGTTCCATGAAGTGACCTTAAGGTAATTATGCACTTATGGTGATCTTAGCGCTAAGAATGGGACCCAGTTCTGTATGTTGTGGTAACCTGTACAAGGGTTGCCACAAACATTGCTTATTTCGATGCCTGGTATTATAAATGCACTAGCCACTGGTTTTAGTTATGCATAGTAATAGTCTTTCAAAATCATCTATTTTTCTGAAAGATGCAAATACTAGGTGCAGTTCAAGAATTGGAATTCAGGAAAAGGATGTCATTACAATTTTGTGGTGTGGTGTTAAAATATCTGCGATTTGCATTAGTATTTTTTTAAAGAATTCAACAAAGTTTCCGTTGGATTTGTGGGGAAAAAATATGTACTATACCGTATTGACTATCGACTGAAAGTGTACTCGCCCAGAACTCATTTTCCTTGAAAACAAATCCAGCATGTAAAATGTATAGTATAAAAATACACCAGTGTACTCAAAAGAAACATGTATACTATGTCATCTGAAGCAAAGTTCCTTCTACAAGTACATGTATGTAGTGTATTATTAAACAAGTAAAAATATTTGGTCATTTAAGCATTAAAAGATTGTCTGAAAAAAAATCCAGATACCCTGCAATCTTAGTCTTCCTAATGAGGAGGTTCTGCCTTAATGCTGACAGTTAAAGATATAAGATACATATGTAGTCTGTCTGTGTACATCGTTTACAAGTTCTCTTGCCTCTTCAACATCTATAGCAATGGATTGTGGTTCTTCCTTTGCTGAATAGGTTTAACATCAGAATATTGACACTCTTTGTTCATTTGTATTGTATCATTTTGGTTGTGGTCATTTTACATTAAAAGCTATTGCAATAATGCTAAATTGTGCAAACCATTACATTGCCCTGCATACAAAGACACCCTCCCCCCCCCCCCCCCCCCCTCGAAATTTCAAGTTATTTTAATGATGAAAAGTTATTGTTGGGTTAATTTAAAAAATAAACAATGGTCACCAACTAGATTTGGCAGTAGAAAGACATGAATTTTAGAACTAGATGGATTAATCGTACTTGTATGATTTAAACCTTTTTTTCTTTTTTCTTTTTTAGAAACTTGCATGTATGTTGAAAATGGCCAGTTCATGTTGCTAGAATTGAATAATTATGTTAATTAGTGTTGCACACAAGACCAGCATATTAATCAACCACAATGCCTATGCTTGATGTGTTATAGAAAGGTTTACTTGTGCACAAAAGCAAATATTTATAAAATGTACTCGTTTTATCAGTACCACTATTTGTAATCAGAGTGTACAATGTATAGACTCCTGTTTGTTAAGTCATATTCAGGGCAATCATTTGTGTACTTGGATGTATTTAAATGCAGATTTTGTTTACAATTCACAGCCTAGCCATCCATATATACTACATATATTTACACAATATTATAATGTTTTGTTTTTGTTGAAATGACACAGCTTAATGTAAATGTCATGTACATAGCTAATTACTGAATTCATGCATCAGAATACTGTGATCTTATTGCCTTTGTTCATTACTTGCATATACATGTATCTATGAAATCAAATCTTAGGCAAATCTAGATACTTACATGTACGTAGTATGCCTAAAGGAAATAAAATGATTCTCACAATTCATCAGAGTTTGTCATCATTTTATTTCATTTATATGTAAATTTTATTGAGTCTTCTGTACATGAAAATTAGATGCTTGAAAACCAAAATATTAAGTATCATTTCCGTGACCTTGGAGAGTTAAGTGTTATTAAATGACGTTTCTTTCTTCTTTGGATTGTCAACTGTTATCGAGAGGCTAATGAAATCAACTGCTAGATATCAATGGTACCAAATAAATAAGGTTATTTTTGGTAATGTGACATTTAATGTTCTCATGGTTAACTCTGATTTATTATAAAATTCCTTATATTTTAACCACCATCATGGTATATTTTTCATTATTCAAATTTATAGTTTAGATTATCTATTTCCACAAGTCTGAGGCATTTCTGGTCATTTCAGTGTTTCTGTTACAAATGTACCATGAAATGCATTTTTCGTGGCACATGTACGTAAACTGTATATACCTCTAAGAACTAACGGTTATTGAGATGAGCTCATCTTATTTGTATGGGGTTTTGTCAATTTTAACTTTATTCAGATGTCTTACTGGTTTGTGGATCCACTAAATGACTACAAGTTGATTTATTTAATGTCATTTAAAAAACAAAAAAATGGATTGGGAAAAAGTTTTCCAACTTTCATTCCAATGTATTATAGTGCTTATATCCAATTTAGGTTCAAGCATGCTGTCTTGGGCACACACGTCGGCTATCTGGGCTGTCTGTCCATAACAGTGGGTTTGTGGTTCGTGAGAGAGAAAAAGGTATAGTGGTCTTTAACGTATCCACCTAGTCGTTAAAGCTCGCTCTGGGTGAGAGCTGGTACCGGGCTGCGAACCCTGTACCTACCAGCCTTATGTTCGATGGCTTAACCAGGACACTACACAGACCTTTTCCAATTTACTAGGCCCTCTGAGTAATACAATATCAGTGGTATCTGGAAAATTAGCATTCAGTGACTACTGATCATAGGTTTCTTTCCTCTTTCCCCACCTCTTTCCAGCCAGTGCACCACAACTGGTATATTAAAGTATGGTATGTGCTATCCTGTCTGAGATGGTGCATATAAAAGATCTCTAGTTACTAATGGAAAAAATGTAGTGGGTTTCACCTCTTAAGACGGGCCAAATTTACAATGCTTAAACACCTGAATTTAAGAAAAACAGGCTTCGTAAATATGGCCCTACATGTCTAAATTACCAAATGTTTGACATCCAGCTGATGATTAATAAACCAATGTGCTTTAGTGGTTTAGTTAAACACACTTTTTAGGGGTTTTTTCTTTTTTTTCTTCAAGCTTGACAAGTTAAGTTTATTTGGTCTGCTCTTGAAAAATCTAGTGGTCAGTAGAGCGCTCACCTGAGGTCCTTTGATCACAGGATTGAACCACCTTAGTGTACCCATTCTCCGATTTTTGTTTTTTCTCCTCCCCCCCCCCCCCCCCCCCACCAACCAGTACCTCATGATTTGTATATCAAATATTGTGGTATGTGCTGTCCTGTGCGAAAAAGTGCATATAAAAGATTCCCAAGCTAATGAAAAAATTGGCCAATGATTGATAATGTAGGCTACTCTAGTGATGTCTTTAAACAAAAACGTTTAAACTCAGTGGTAGGGTTCTCCTAAAATGCAATGGGTCAGATGAATAACTTTTAAAAGTTACAAGCTCAGCATTTTATGTTTTAGGTTTCACCCAATGTCCTTATGACCAGTGTATCAAAGACTGGTACGGTGTGTATTGTCCTGGGTAGTGCATTATTTAAAAAAAAAAAAAAAATCAGGTTTTGCCATTTATTTGGATCATGTGGTAGGGCCAAATAGCATTAGATTTAAAATGTGTTGAAGGTTGTAAAGTAAATATTTAATTCTTTTCAATCGGCATGTTTCATCATTCTACAAAACCATGCTACTTAAAAAGTGTTCATTTGGTATAGTCTGCTGGGGCATCATGGCACTGATGTTGGACATTTGTTCTATGCTAATTTTCATTGAAATGGTGAGTAGAATGGTAGAAAACCCTTTGTTAAAGAGCAACACAAACAAATGGTGCACATCACATACATGCTAAAGGGTAACTGCTTAGTTGGTTTTACGAACTTCACATATTATATAATATGTATTCATGGAGGCATTTCTCAGGACAAATATTTAAATTAAACAAATTCTCACAACATTCACTTGATTTCTATTTATTAGAGGACGATGTGTACATATATAATGTAACTACCCTGTACATAGCATATTGTAAAACCGATAACAAGAGTCCCGTTGAGGTACATGATACGCCTGCCAAATGTAAGTCATGATGACCTAGTTATGGTATGCAACACTTCTGCCATCCCAAATTGTATTTACATGCAAGGTTTGATGGTCCTATGTGCATTGATAAGAAAGATCTGCTCTGGAAACAAAAGGTTTACATATGTATGGACAACACCATACCGTAATACTGGCTCATAAATTGGTTTGAAACTGTATTGTTATGTTTCCATAAACATCTTCCGCAGAGACATCTTGAAGGTTCATGTAAGAAAACAGCATCAATAGCCCAAAAACATCCAATGAAAGAACCAAAACCATACATGTTGTGCTCCAATCATGAAAATTACACTAATGATGAGAGAGTATTTGAGTGAGCTTTGGGTATATACTTTGAATAGTAGTAACATGTAAATGAATCTATCCAAAAACCATGTCTGTAATATCATATGATCCCAGCACCAAAAGACTAACATTTTCTAAAATAAGCAACCCAAACCAGTTGAATAATGTCGATGATTTAACCTGACAAGTAATATATTCACTAGGTTTAAATAAAGGCCTGTAAATAATGTGGAAAGAAGATGGTACATGAACAAACTTCGAGAAATTGAAGATATGAAATATCTGACCCGCAAGACAAGTAAACAAAGCTGCTTTGATAGAATAGGATAATGTAGTCGTAGGGGCTGATAAACTGACACTTAATTCAAATATATATATTATGTGTCAGAAGTGGGGGTATAACTCTGAATATAATGCATTGGCTCCATCCCGTTTTGTGGGATGGTATACATATATAAAAAAAAACCTTTGCTACTAATGGGAAATTGTAGCAGGTTACCTCTATAAGACTAAATGATATAGTCCAAATTACCAAATGTTTGACATCCAATACCTGTAGCTGATTATTAATTAATGTGCTCTAGTAGTGTTGTTAAACAAAAACAAACTAACCATCCCGTTCTTAACTGTCCACCCCCCTCCACCCCCACCCCCCATCCCTGCTTTCACCTTCTGATGCCATACTACCAGGTCATATTCATCCTGTGCATTTCTTTAGTACCACACACCATGATGTAGAGTATCACTATCACATATATGTGTCAAACATATTCTCAGTTCATCTCATCCACCCCCTACCAACACAAACTTTTTCCTTCTCTTTGGGACTAAACTGAAGAATAGTCGTAATTGCATTTAACATCTGCTGTTTGCCCTGCACGTCCGTGCTCATTAAAAATTGGAACACCACATTTTTTAAATATTCGAGGTTGGCCCCTTCTCTCGATTTGTCCCGTTCAAGTTTCCTAACTTCTTCCCTTAGTCGTTCACAGTCGTCCGTCAATCTTTCCTCCTTCATGCTGGATGTGTGCTGAAGCTCTCTAAGATCGCTTTCCATCTGTCGCTTCTGCTTACGGAGTCCATTTATTTCCACATTTTTTCTCGCCTGCTCTTGAGCAAAATACAATATCGTTGATTCCCCCTGAATACTTGATGGCATATCCAGCAACTTGGAGACTGCTTCTTCTTCCTGTGAATGCTGATTCACATATTCGGGATTCTCTCGATCATGGAATGAACTGGTATACCCATCCAGGTAATCTGGATTAAGCTTTTGGCCACAAGAGGGTCGTAGTGACTGAATTTCTTGATCTTTCTCTGCGAGCATGGACACGGTTCTCTCCCTCTGTTTTCTCACTTCAAGCTGTAGCTCATTAATATTCTTCTGGTGCCCAGCGTCGAGGGAGGCCAATTCCTGCTTGTGTTTCTCCTGTAGAGAGATGATCGTCTTGGTGAGTTGTTCCACCTTCAGCTTGCTCTGTTCCATTTCCTCCTCGTGGTTCAAGCACGTCAACTTCAGTCTCTCCCGCAGGTCGGCAATCTGGTCCTTCAGAAAGTCAACTTCCCTTGAAGAAGTGCTGTCCTGTAACACACAGTATCAAGTAAGGTACAGAAATGTTATGATGATGTTAAATCATCCTGTATCTAGATCATGTTTTTAACTAATTAAGCAAACAATTTTTTTTTAAATGGACAAATTCAGGGATCTAATCATAACAAAGAAAGAAAGAAGTGTTTTATTTAACGACGCACTCAACACATTTTATTTATGGTTATATGGCGTCAGACATATGGTTAAGGACCACACAGATTTTGACAGGAAACCCGCTGTCACCACTACATGGGCTACTCTTCCAATTGGCAGCAAGGGATCTTTTATTTGCGCTTCCCACAGGCAGGATAGCACAAACCATGGCCTTTGTTGAACCAGTTATGGATCACTGGTCGGTGCAAGTGGTTTACACCTACCCATTGAGCCTTGCGGAGCACTCACTCAGGGTTTGGAGTCGGTATCTGGATTAAAAATCCCATGCCTCGACTGGGATCCGAACCCAGTACCTACCAGCCTGTAGACCGATGGCCTGCCACGACGCCACCGAGGCCGGTTCTAATCATAACAAACAAAATCTTGTAGAATTCTAGAAAAGAAATGCCACCGAATTCACGATTGTATAATCTTTATACAATAGAACATTTTAGTCAATGGTTGACCATTGGAATATTTGGACCAGTTAATCGTAATAGGGGGAAGTGCACAAGTTGAGAGGTTAGGTTACAGTATGGGGGAAAAAAAGGATATTGGGGCCCAAAACACACCAAAGCTGGGTCTGGATCTGGGTCTGGTAAGTATGGCATGTGTATTTTGACATCTGGATCTGTAACTGCTACATGTTATCAAATTGCCAATATATATTGACTGCATTCATATTTTTAGATATATTTTCTTCTATAATTCTATAACACCAACAATAATTAAGATAATTTTCCAGTTTGGCAGTAATATATATATATATATATTTTTTTTAACCTCTGGAGGGTGGCTGTATCCCCATCTTGCAGTCCAAAATATTTACTTTTCCTCGTACTATATACATCAACCAAATAAATTTATATGGATCCTCATTATAGTGAGTGCCTCCACAAGCTGATTAAACAAAATTAATTTTACTTCAAATATTGGTCCAGAAGTTTTTCTAGTACGGTAATTTAAAATAAAATGGATCTGAAATTTTTCAATTAGATATCTTGCCCAAGAAACAAAAAAAGAGCCTTACCTTGTTGTTTTTGTTTTTCAACACAGACTGTGCGCGCAGCTTGTACCTCTCAAACTCCTCACGCACGTGCTCCAGTTCCTGTTTGTACTTCTTACACAGAGGATTCTCCTCGTCTGCCTTGTCATCGTCTTCATCTCGGAGAATGTCTGTTAGAAAGTTCAAAGACTAATTATAATTAAATATCAGAGTATTCAGTTTTGATTTTAAATATGCTTCATTGTTCATAAACAAGGAAAGAAATTGATTTAGTTTTTGACAATTTTTCAGCACATTGTTTAACCTGTGTTTAATTAGTGGCTATTGGGCATCATCCATAGCAGCAAGGGATCTTTTATATGCATATACTACAGGCAGTACAGCACAACCTTTGATACAGGGCTTGCGCTGTCGGTAGCCAAATTAGCCATTGGGTAATTAAAAAAAAAAATGGCTAATAAAATTTGCAAGTGGCTAAAATTTTGGCTAAGCCATTTTCTGTCTTCTGATGTGAACAAACGGTTACATAATCTATCCGACACCTCAAACATAATAATACTACCAAATATTCAATTAGGCCTAGCGTAACAGCCATCTCACTACCGGTAACGAGAAACGGTGTCATGCAGAATACAGCGTAGGCCTTATAATGTTTGCTTATTTTAATAATCACGGTTATTAATTTTAACGGCATGCATTCAACATGTATGACAGCAATGTCTGGAACATCTGTAACTTGTTATTTTTACTTTGTAAAATCTTCGAACCAAAGTAATAAAAACAGACCGACAATGCGTGTCAATTTGAATACACATGCCAGTTCAGGGCCGAAAGTCATGTAGGCCGTCTCAAGGGCTGAGTTCAGCCAGACGGAACGAAAACAAAACGTTCGCTAGACTGGTTTGTGCGCTTCACGTTAAACCAAATGGACATGACGAATACCAATCAAATAGTTCGCGAACATTATGAAGAACATTCGTTGGCTGAACTGAGGACAGCTCTTGGTGCGAATATACGTCACGCTTCAGTGTCAGCCGACACCCGCGTGTCAAGAGACATCGTTAATTGCGTACCCATGGTCGAGAGCACCCATGAAGATCGCGATCGCCGGAAATGAAAATGCAGTATTTAAATTGTACAAATTTCAGTTAAATGTACACTGAATAAAATTAGTTTACAATAATCATATTCATATTTGATTTTAGATACAAATTTGTAAGACTGTGAGGTGACATTTAATAAGTTAGCTGGATTTTAAAAAGACCGTAAATTTTAATTTTATTAAAGGTTGGGGTTTTTTTTGGGGGGGGGGGGGGTTATTTAATAAATGGAGTATACTGTGAAGTCGGCATTCTTAGCCGAGGTATTTTGTAAGCATAAATCACAACAAGCATTTAACACGACACTGAAATCAACAGAAACAACATGGCACAAATTATGAAATTGTTTGGGGTGGGGAATTGATTGATGGGTCACTTAAAAGAAAAGAAGAAGAAAAAAAGCAATTCAAACTAACATAAAGATTGCTATTTAAAGAAATAATGAGCTCCATAAAAAAAAAATAAAAAAAATAAAAAAAGCTCTCAAATTTTTATTTGGGAAAAAAGGAAGAAAGAAAAAACAACACCCTCCATAAACATCCACCCACCCCCATATTTCTGTATGTTTGTTACCCCCATTGAGGTTTTGTTATTCCTATTTATTCCGGGACCGGCCTCGGTGGCATCATGGTTAGGCCATCGGTCAACAGGTTGGTAGGTACTGGGTTCGGATCCCAGTCGAGGCATGGGATTTTTAATCCAGATACCGACTCCAAACCCTGAGTGAGTGCTCCGCAAGGTTCAATGGGTAGGTGTAAACCACTTGCACCGACCAGTGATCCATAACTGGTTCAACAAAGGCCATGGTTTGTGCTATTCTGCCTGTGGGAAGCGCAAATAAAAGATCCCTTGCTGCTAATCAGAAAGAGTAGCCCATGAAGTGGCGACAGCGGGTTTCCTCTCAAAATCTGTGTGGTCCGTAACCATATGTCCGACGCCATATAACCATAAATAAAATGTGTTGAGTGCGTTGCTAAATAAAACATTTCTTTCTATCTTTTCCTATTTATTCCAGTTTGTACACAATTAGCTGAAAAAGATACATTTTCATATTCTTATATAAATACTCTATACAGTACTGCGTAAAACAAATTTGGCTAAAGCATTTTCAATATGGCTAATAAAAATTCCATTTGGCTAATATTTTGGCTACAGGTATTTTTGATCCAGGGTTAGCCCTGTTGATATACCAGTGGTTTTATTGATTGACATAAAGACTATACTATAAACAAACATTCTTAGACTAATAGTATGTTAGTTTTTGGGGTTTTGTTTTTAAACTGTTGCTGGTTGGTATTCTTCATTTATCTAATACTTTGATTAAAATATTTTAAAATACATTTAATGCTATACTATCAGCAAACCTTCAATGCTAATTGGTTTCTCTGATCTCTGGTTGGCTTTCCTCAAGAAAGCCTTCAGCTGTAGGATCTGATCGGCCAACCCTTGAGCATCCAGATTACTGTATTCCACCTTGGAATGGGTCGGCGAGTTTGCAGCTCGCGCGAGTGCTGTGTTCTCCATGTCGAGCTGTGTGACACGTTCTCGGAGTTGGTGGATAGCCTGCTGGTCCTGGAAGCGGAGTCGCTCGTAATTGCCAACAACGTCGGACAGTTCTGACAGCTTCGACTCCAGGCTTGAAATCCTGTCCTCGGCACTCTGGGAACAAGACTGAAGTTTATCCTCAGCTTCTCGGGCCCGTTTCTGTTCGTGTTGCACTTGTGTCCGGTGTTGAGCCTAAATGTTAGCAAGACATGATGTGGATATATTAAAACCTGGCAATGTGGGATGACTGATTTCAATAACTAAAGTTTTACAATACACCAGAGGTTGCAGATGTAGTTATACAAATGAATAAACTTTGACAAATATAATGAAATTGTAACGAGACCAGGAATGATAAAAATATACAATATAATGAAATTGCAGCAAGAAAATGAAAGAATATAATGATACAAAATAATGAAATTGTAGCATGTACTTAAAGGAATAAAAAGGTACAAAAATAATGAAGCTGTAATGAGTATACAAAGGAATATAGACATACAAATTAATTTAACTGTCAGAGTATTATTATCATGTAAATAAAAAACTGAATATTTTACAGATTTCTCTCCCCCACAAAAAAATCTACATAGCTTTTTGTGTTTATATATTCAACACTATATCAATTATATCAATTTCAGATAAAAGGTTTATTTAATATTCCAGCTATACATGTATACAGAGTAAATACATCACCCATAGAAGACAATATAATGTTCATACAAATGTGCAATTATAGCTATGAGTGCCTTGTAATTTAGCATACTTTTATTTGTGCCATTTCGTTTTGTAATTCTAACAGTAGAGGAGATGGCTGGTTCGACTTCTGGTCAGCTGCTTTCATTTTGTCTCGTAGTACAGTCAGTTCATTTGACAAGTTCCGTATCTTCCTCTGATACTCTTCAGAAATATCAGGGACACTGTCTTTCTCCTTAAGGGTAGCCTGAGCTTCATCCAGCTGAAACAAGTAAACAATAAAAATAAATGAAATCAGGTCTGAGGAATGAAAAATGTTTTCAAAATTTGCTGTCTTATAGTATGTTATTTTAAAGATAGTTAGGTATTAACCACACATTTATTTTATTTTATCCTGCAACCACTGTTTCTACTGGTCGATTATGATGACCGATTAAATTTAAAACAAAATCATAAATGTATCCTAGCAGATTATGACTTTTGATGTTGACCTCCAGGTCATCGTATAATGTAGGTAAAATAGCAGAAATAATAGGGGTTTTTTTTCCCGTTAATGATTTCCCATTCTTACCTTCAAAGGATAAAGCTGATATCAACATCATTAACTAGTTAGTCTATATATAGAGGATTCGTCACAACTATTTTTTAATATGAAAAATATCAACAGAGTCTATGTTAATTGGTATTTGTCGAGGCTCTGCCAAGACAAATACCGATTAACTAGATGAGGTTGATATTTTACATATTAAAAAACACGAGTAGCGAATTCTATTTATCCTATAATATTTCTAAAATAACATTTTAATTAATTTTATAGTAAATCACAGTACTAAAGTCGCCGCCAATGATAATATGACGTCATCACGATTATCACAGATTAGTTTTATGTCACGCATTTTAATAAAATCTTTGAAAACGTTATGCCCAGGTACACAGGTCTTGTTGGCTTGTAAGCAAATGACCCATCCACAGCAACACATTACCTAAAGACCTTGCAAATTTGCATACCATTATTAACTAGGTTAATAAAGTAAATTATCACATTGTTTTATGACATGGATAGCATGGGTAAGTCATAGGATAAAATATTATAATACATGAGATGCTACAAACTAAGCTTTTATGTTTTGATATTCTGACCCCTTGTACTCCACCCTAAATTAAAGGGACTATCCCGAGTTTAATGCTGCTGTAACACGTTTCCCAGCAATAGATCCTCTTTAACAACTAAATTTACATATTAAATGCACTTTAAAAATTTCAAAATCATCTTTAAAATATTTCGAGCCTAAGCACATTAGCCAACCTGTTGCTCAAGCTGTTCCTTTGCTGACCTCTCCATGGCAACCAGTTTTTGCAACTCCCTCAACATGACCACATGATCTGTCTGTTCCTTCTCTCGTTCCAGCTGCTGACATCGGATTTTATTTTTAAGCTGTCATAAAGACAAAACACATAAGAAATTACCTATCTACATGTATTTCTGCAGTTAATAAACTCAGCTACTAGACTACGTTTATTTTTGGGTGGAAAAACATGTCAATTAAGGACTACTAGAGGAGTAAGTGTGTGGCTTCATTTAGTACATGTACAAAAAAGACCTGTAGTATGTTTAACAACACCTCAAAACACTTTAAACTACACCTGTTTGGTGTTTGCATGTAATACGGTTATTTCCAAATCGACACTTGATCCAGAGTATAATACAGGACACCAAATAGGTTATTACCAATAAAAGCAAAGGATCTTTTGTGCTGTGGCTTCAAATCACATGAAACTTGTCGGTTAAACCTTGGTTTACAATAATGAATTTATAAAGTAACTTTTCCAAGTGCTACAATGTGGCATTAAATAAATATGCCCAGCCACAATGGTGTGAAATGCCTTGTATGAAAAAATTAGCATTCTAAATCACGTTACGTGACATATTTTTTTTCAACTAATGATCATCATTACTGATGAACAGTGAACACCATCTGCCTGCCTTTATTGCCAAGATAGAAACAGTTGACCAGTGTGTTGTAAATTCATTACATGGAAACAACTTTAAATGAAGCAGGGCTAGATCTGGGTGAGCAAACAATTTCGCCAAATTTCAGAAACTAACTCATTTTCTAACAAAATATCCAATATTATATTATCACATGCAATTTTTTCGCCAATTTAAAATAAAATTTCCTAATTATGTTTTAAATTTTGCAATTGATGAATTTGGTGAGTGCCAGAGCTAGCCTTGTGAAGTAATGAAGCACTTGTTATAAGAGAAAGGTCTGCAACATCAGGCAATATAATTTAATTCTGTATTTCCACATGTAAATAATAGGTATGCATAACTAGGACGTCTTCACAGAGTGCACATCTCACCTCTTGAATCTGACAATTTAGTTCCTGAACATGCTTCTCCGCTCTCTCCTTCTGATCTGCAATTGCTTTTTGGAGCTCCTCATTTTCTTGCTAAAACAATTTTTAACGTAACATTTCAAGCAGTCACAATACATTTAAATCATTAACACAATACTCAAACTGAAGAGTATATCAATTCCTATTTTAGATATTACAAAATGTATTTACAATTATTATTGTGATTTGATTAGAAAACGTTTGTATAAAAATATCAAAACCAAATGATTTAAATTTGTTTCAGCCAACCAAAATGCATCACAATAAATGCTCAATGAACATGTTAAGTCCCTGATTAGTTTATTATAATTATTTATAACACACAGTGTCATGTTCTTTAATGTGGTGTATCATGTCACATAACGTTCTCACCCGTAGCTTTTTGTGATCTGCCACAAAGTTGGCTTCCAGTCTGGACTTTTCCTGGGTCAAAATTGACAGTGATTCAGACAGAGTCTGTAGCTGGTTTCTCAGTGTTTCCACTTCATTCTCATTCTCTACTGTACTCTAAAACAAAATATTAAAATGAAGAAAACTTAGATACACAACCAAACCAATCATCAAACACAAAATGGATTGGATAAGCAGACGCAAAAAAAACCTCAAACCCATCAGAACTGTGAAAACAAAGGAGAAAAAAAAGGAAGGACATGTAGCTGCATTGTATTGCATGACCAGAACAGGTCACCAAGGACTCGGTGGAAGATTTTAGCCATTTGATTGACTGGTGGGATGTTCAGGCAAGTCTATGGGACATTATTATCTGTAGGTGATTATTCTACATACAGCCAAAACATTTCAATATTTCAATATAGGTAACACATTCTTAAGTTTTACAAACTGAACACAAACTGGTTACTGTACTCACATTAGCATTAAGTGGGTCTGCAAATTCCTCTTTTTGGCTTTCTTCAGAACCTTCGGCACTGTCCACTTTCTTTTCATCAGGTTTACAGGCATTTCCCTTGGAAGACAGGACTTTGATACTGGCCTCTAATGCTTCCTTTTCTTTCACCAAGCCTTTGTAAGCTCTTACTACATCTGTAAAACAATCAGTCCTTCATGTTAATGTCACACACTCGGGCCAAACAGATTTTGATTATTGTTAATAAAATTTAATTTTTTAAACAAAATACAGAAATATAAAATGTCAAGCAATTACATAAATATGATAGAGCATCAGTTAAGTTTTCATTATTAATATTATTGCCCAAGAAAAAGAAGTCACTATAATTTAGCATCTAAATGCAAGTTATCGTGTACCATTGCTGCCAATTTAATAAAATGCAGCATACCTTCACGTAGCAGTTAATGTTGGGAATGTAATAAAATTTCAATGTTAATCTTTATTGATTATAATCAGTTTGCCACAAAGGATCAACTTTTGAATGGCTAGAATATATACTCAGGAAAGGTTTCAATTATAAGAACTAACATGGTTACTTTGCACAAACAGTCATCTACTATGAAACATTTAAGGAATACAGCGTTACATAATAAACATGCACTGTACCTCGAAGTCTTCCTTCATATCTTTGAATCTGCTCCTTTTGACTTTCAATTGTTTTGAGAAGTTCATTTCTAGTAGCACGATCCATCACAAATGGTCCATATTAGAGCACTGCAAAAACATTGTACAAAATTACACACAGGTACAATGTGAGATAAAACTAAAATAAATTTGATGACAACAACTAAGTATTTTTCATTTCCCATGTGCACTTTGGTAGATATATTTTAAACAAAAGACACATTTTACTATTTTTAGTCAAACTATCCCAATGCAATAAAATCATGATGTATTATATTTCTGTTTTACAGTACTTAGCAGGCATGGTGGAAGCAAGTAGATATTGTGAGGCTGATCAAGACCGAGGGTGCCAAGCAAAGTTTCTAGGGAGTTCAGGGATATGTTCCCCTCCCCCCACAACATTTTGACAATTAGATGTCCTGAAATGCCTGCATTCTACATGTTTGTACAAGTAAAATTCATCTCTGCCTTAAGATTTACTGGCAATACTATTTTTGATTCACAATTATTGGGGATGCTAGAGCCCTCCAGCCCCTCCAGCCCCTACCCCATGCTCCGCTGTGCCTACTTTAGTTGCTTTTAACCAAAAGCTCTTATTTTCTCCCAATAATAAGAATTTAAACCGACCTTGAATGTTGAAAAGGTTTTTCTTTCTTAAAACACAAAAAGCAAAACAAAGTAAGTTTTAAAAAAACCCAATTAATTGGTTAACGTACAGTTTACGTCAGGTAAAAAAGTGATAAAACTATACTATAAGAAAGTTTGTCTGTTTAGCAACACCACTAGAGCACATTGCTTTATTAATCATCAGCTATTGGATGTCAAACATTTGGTAATTTTGACATATAGTCTTTACTCTTAGAGAGGAAACCAGCATAATTTTTCTATTAGTAGCATGGGATCTTTTATATGTGCCATCCCATAAACAGAATACAGCACCACGGCCTTTGATATACCAGTCGTGGTGCACTGGCTAGAACGAAAATTAGCCCAATGGGCCCACTGACAGGGATCGATCCCAGAATGACCGCGCATCAGGCGAGCACTTTACCACTGGGCTACATCCCGTCCCTGGCTTGTAAATATGCTGACACCCAGCCTCTAATCGAAGCAGGCTTCTATTCAAGACAGTAAGTCTCTATTCAAGGATTTATTGTATGTTTTAAGATCTAGTCCGAGCTCGCAGAGAGTAGTTTGAAAGAGAGGCTAGCTAAGACACTGTCAGTGTGATTGCCCGGGGGATGGAAATTTGAGGGCCCGAATCTGTTAGGGATTGAGGGTATGCTTCCCCAAAAATAAAGTTAATTTCAAGTCTTCACAATAACAGAGAAAACTTGGGGGTACATATCCCCTGTGACACCTGTTTTGCAGGATTTCTTAATATTCATAACATTCACAATTTGTTTTTTTCCATTTTATACATGCAATATTAATATATATTGGTTGTTGTCATTTTAGTAAATACATTGTACACAGACTAACAAATCAGAGTGAACAAGCTATACATGTGTCCTATTGGGCGAAAAAAAAATCATATCTCCTAAATTTAAGGAAGGAAGGAAATGTTTTATTTAACGACGCACTCAACCCATTTCCCAATTAAATTTAAGAAAGAAAGAAAGAAGTGTTTTATTTAACGACGCACTCAACACATTTTATTTACGGTTATATGGCGTCAGACATATGGTTAAGGACCACACAGATTTTTTTAGAGGAAACCCGCTGTCGCCACATAGGCTACTCTTTTTACGACAGGCAGCAAGGGATCTTTTATTTGCGCTTCCCACAGGCAGGATAGCACAAACCATGGCCTTTATTGAACCAGTTATGGATCACTGGTCGGTGCAAGTGGTTTACACCTACCCATTGAGCCTTGCGGAGCACTCACTCAGGGTTTGGAGTCGGTATCTGGATTTAAAAAATCCCATGCCTCGACTGGGATCCGAACCCAGTACCTACCAGCCTGTAGACCGATGGCCTGCCACGACGCCACCGAGGCCGGTAAATTAAATTTAAGAGTCACTCAGTGAAAATTTAGTAAATTGCCATGAAAGTCAAATATGATCTGTAACAGTACATGATAAAGCTATAAACAAAGTTTCAGATCCATATCTCAAGGTATTGTGAAAAAACCCCACCCACAAAACACATTTTCATATCTCCTAAGTTCAAGGGCCATAACTCTGTGAAAAATAAGTAAATCACCATGAAAATCAAACTTGGTATGTAACAGTACATGATAAAGCTGTACACGCAATGTCAGCTGAATATCTTAAGGCATTGTAAGAAAAAAGAATCTGGAAAAATATATGTGGGACAGACAGGTGGACGGACATAAATGAAACGTAGTACGTACCTCCGGTTGGACCGGTAAGAGACTAATAGGAGACTACAATTTTAGTGACATGAATTTAATATGTACATGTAGTAAGCAAAGAATAAATAATGAATGTCAACGGACATCAGTCTACGTAGATACGCTATTAAACGAGACATATATATATATACCCCATACATTATGTATTAAATGAATTGTTGTTGCAAATTTATATACCGGTAATGAATAAATTGTAAATGAGCAATTATCAATCTGACTAAAAAAATTCTTCAACAGACATGACATACATGTACATGTATAATCAGTGATAGAAATAAGCAGAATTTTTCATTAGTCCACCGGACAAATACATCAAGAAATCTACTTGTCCAGCAATATTTTCATTAGTTCAAATAAATGTTATGTTTTAATATTCAAATACAAGGACCGCATTTTTGTTTGCTCAAAATAAAACTACATTAAACCGTTATACTTGTCAACCACAGAGGTACATTTTACTTGTCCGAGCAGATTATTACTTGTCAGGACAAACGGACAAGTGCTTATTTTGAACACTGATAATGATCAGAAAAAAAGTCTTACAATCCATAATAATTATATGGTTTGTTTTTGTGGGTTTTTTTTTGGGGGGGGGTGTTGAGGGGTATGTGATTAAACTTACTTTCGAGGTGAAACACCTTGGTATGAACAGGATTTATGGTGAAACGACCCTGGGTGAACAGGACTACTACTACTAGGGTCAGTGACAGTCATTCTTAGCACCCTTGTTTTGGCTTTGTACACAATAAATATAACATATCCAACAGTATTTTTTTATATGATATATCTGACAAAAGGCATTTTTATTTCTTTCATCTTTTTAACCTTAAACGTAATATTTTATCCAAAATTAAGAAAACTAAAAACATACAGACCTGTAAAGAGTGGTATCTGCTTGTTATAGAATTTTGACAGGGGTCAAAGTTAGTAGACCAGTTTTTATATCAATGTGGCGAAGCATTGTAATAATACAGCTAACTTTGAATTTGAATGATGTCAGTATTCCAAGGATGTCACTTTGCATCTTACAATAACAATAAACTGGGTACGTTTCTGTTTTAAGAACGCTGGAAAAAATCCAATGCAAAATTGCTATTGAGTTGTTGTTTTTTTAACATTACTAATGCACTTGAATGTGTTTCAAGAAAATATTGTACTTAAAAAATTGTACCATTTACAAAATATGGATTTGAAGTGAAACTACGGTGAGAAATGTTATATTGATTGTGTATGAAGCCAAAACAAGGGTGTGAAGAGTGTCGTTGATTAAATAGGAAGCACAAGTAGGGTCTCCACGAGTACTCGGACACGGACACAGACCGAGTCCAGCAAGACTCAAGTCTGTTCACAGGACTCAAGTATCCGTGCAAGGAAGAGCACTCTCATTTAATTATATTTTTTACGTCATTTTGCCATATTTGCTTGCCACTGGTTACATTATAGGGTATGAGACATGGAGGGAAAACAAAAGTCGAAAGTATGGAATGCAATACAATGGCATGATCTGGCATCGATATTCATGGATGGAATTAAGATGCATAATAATATTTTACTGTATTCCTTAATCTCATTATCATCTAGCATAAGTGCCTGGTACTCATGTCTGGGTTGAGTTTGACCCTCGAGTATCATGGGTAAACCAGTTTTGGTGAGCATAAGCATTTGGTTCTAAAGCATATCAGTATTTATAAATGGACAGTTGTTATCGAAATAGCTACCTTTTTATTAGTATTAGCACTAAACTGGCCTCTATGTAGTAAAATCTATCATACATGCATCAAACACTTTAAATAGCATGCATTAGCAGTAAATATTGTTAACTATGTAACCTGTTTTGGTGAGTGAAACATTTTGTGGTATGGTTTACAGCAAAAACATTCCAATACAAAACTCTTCAGTGTTTTATCAAAACATGTATGTTGTTCAACAAAACATAAGCATATAATAATTCATACAAATTATTTAAAATATTGTAAGGCAAATTACAAAATGGATCCTAGACCACAGACAACATTTTAGGGAAACGAATATAACAATTCTGTCTTGCAATCATTTTACAAGTTGATCAAATGAATGTTTATAATGGTAAAATTGTTTGGTTAAAAAATATAATCTGCATTCTGAGTTTTAATAAATATACCAACATCCAAAAAGAGATTTGTGTTACAATATATAAGGACCATATATTTTTGGCAAGTATCTGTAGAGTTTTACCAGCAGACACTGTGACAATCATGTGAATTCAATAACCAGATAGCAGTACAGATGTGAACAGACACAAATAGTTTTTAAAATTAAGTTTTCTTTCAAATTACATGTAGTCTTTGAAAATAATTTTTAAAAAGGTATTAAGAAATGTCTCGTGCTAATAAAAGCTGGGCTAGCTCTGGGTGAGCAAAACAATTCACCAAATTGTCTATTAAACTTTAAAAAATTGCAGAAATTGTCAGTTTTTTTTTTTTTTAAAGTCAATTATTACATGAAATTATTTCGCCAAACTAAAATAAAGTTTGCAAACTAGTTTCAAACTTCGCAAATTTGGCGAGTGCCAGAGCTAGCCCTGAAGTGGGTTAAGTTCAATCTTGCTTTCTTTGCTCATTTTAACCTGATCTTTACGAACATTTCTGTGAATGTGACAGACGTTTGTTTACTTTCCCTATGCAAAAGTCAACAATGTCAGAAATCTTCAAATGCACATACTGTTGCGCACAAACGACGCAACAACCCAAACCAGGTCCCTCACCGAAACAGGTCAACGGACAAGGGAGCAGGTCAACTCGCTCCTCGCCCCAGCTGTTCGTCAACTCGACCCACACTGTTTAGTCAACTCATACCATTATATTTTATTAATCAAATATACTAATATTTTAAGCAATAATGTGCATTAAATATTTTTGAATATGCATACCAACAGCAGTCCAAAAGCCGTGCCTGATCATTCCTTTAAGGATATAATGGGAAAAACTGACAAACATTGTTAAAATAGGCTTGACAGTTCATTGTAATTGATTATTTGATCTTCTCAATATAAAACCATTTTAACAAGTGTTTGTAACAGATGAGTTTCACTGTAATATTATTAAATAAAATGACACCAAAGTCATCCATTTTTAATTTCGTCACAATTATTTATGGACAGTAAAGTTTTGGGAGAGTTGTCCAAACACTAGCCCGAGTACTCTGACTGTAAGAGAGCTAGACGGACATAAATAAGCTCTCATTACAGTCAGAGACCAAGCTATGTATTTTTTTGGCAATTCCCGACAACCAAAAGTTGGCAAAGATTTCCGCTCTAATACCACAACAATCCTATGTTTGACGTCAAATACCTTTACATGATCATTTTCGAGTTAACTGATTAAAAAAAATCCACATATTAATCACTAATACACATAGTACAGAAAGAAATCCGACAGCACCCACATTCAGCTATGCTTCGTGACACTCCGTCGCAAGAATTACAAAGCTCGGTGACCTATTTCGTGATGTAGATCATGTGATCACCCATTGGGCGATTCCGCCTAGTAGACGGAATGGCTGAGTGGGCGATCATGTGACACAACGTCACGATATAGGTCGGCGAACTTAGAATTCTGCTGTCTGGAGTTTGCCCAAGCTTAGCTGAATGTGGGTGCTGTCGGGTTTCTTTCTGTAGTGTGTGTATTAGTGATTAATATGTGGATTTTTTTAAATCAATTAACTTGAAAATTATTGATGTAAAAGTATTTAATGTCAAACATAGGATTGTTGTGGTATTAAAGCAGAAATCTTTGCCAACTTTTTGGTTGTCGGGAATTGCCAAAAAAATACATAGCTTGGTCTCTAACTGTAATGAGAGCATATTTATGTCCAAATGTCCGTCTAGCTCTCTTACAGTCAGAGTACTCGGGCTATCCAAACACTAGGCCCGTAGACGGGTTATAGCTAAAACGGAACCGTGCCAAAACGGCACCAAGTGAAAACGGAACCAAATTGGACAAAACGGAACCTGCGTTGGCTAAAACAGCACCAAAATTTATAGCTAAATCAGAACCTACGATGGCTAAAACGGCACCATAATTGAATTTTATTTGAAGAATAGTAAATAAGACAAAAAAACCCCAACAAAACAACTTAACTCAAATGAAAAGTTATTTATTAAAAGAAAAATTTATTTACGTGCTTCCATCAGATAACTGTTCAAGCACGCTCCCATTGGGAGTCGCCTCTGACAAGAGCCAGACACCAATCTTGCTGAGGAGAGCTCTTGTGAACTTTTATTTTTCTCAATAAAATAAGTAATGCACTTGGCGCTCTTAATTTACGTATTTACATCACGTTATAATCTATTAATACGTAATATTAGTAGTAACATTACATAAACAGTGTGGCCAGTCTACGTCATCAAAATTGAAAGACTTCCGAAATCACACACACCCCCCCCCCCCCCCCCCACACCCCACCCCCCTCCCAACCCCTATTCTCGGAACCGGCGTGACGTCACACGGCCTAGTTACCGATCATCCGGGTCTTTGGGGGTGAAGCAAAGCCTTAGTGATTACTGTTTTACATAGAATAAAGTTATCATATTAACTATTTGCATGCCTTGCATATTGTCATTTATTTTCTGTAGCTAACACATAGTTGCCGCATGTCTTATGAGTATTATAGCAGCTTGGGTTGTCATATAAGAGAAACGAACAACGGGAATATGAATTAGTACAGTCTATATTTTTTACCGACATGTTTCCGTATAGCTTATATTGTCGAGGGGACTTTACTAGAGGCAGGTTGGGCAGAACAATTTTTGTTGATGCAATTTTCAAGTAATATTAATTATAAATTTTAACAACTTTGAAATGATATAATAATAATAATAATAATAATAATAAATTCTTTATTTAGTGAGGGTAACACAGTTAGCAAAAGCTAATCTTCCCTGAGGCCCTCAGGTACAAACAATACAGAATTACAATGCATACATTTATGAACAAATAGAAAATACATATATGGCAATAAACATATGTACAAATGATATTATTTTAGAAAATATTTCTTGAGTCTATATTTAAAAACAGCAGTATTTGGCGATGATCGTATAGCTTTAGGCAATTTATTCCAAAGTACTGGTCCAGAGTAACTGAAAGCATGTTTAAATAAAGACATTTTAGGTTTTGGAATTAATAGATTTCTATCCTCTACATTTCGAAGGTTGTAGGGATTGTTTTCTCCAACATATATTAATAAGTTTGAAAGATAGTTTGGGGCTTCATTGTATAGACATTTATAAATTTGTAAACATTTGTGATAGTGGATTCGTGTTTCCATTGTCATCCATTTTAACTGTTTAAATAGTGATAAGATAATTATTAATATTATAATAATTATGATGTGGGCTACAAAATATATAATTTGTATGTATAATAATAACATTTATATGCAGATTCAAGATAATTCTTTTTAGGATTTAACATAATTATTATATTTCCAAATAGAATGTAATAATTAAACAATTGCAAAGTTGTTACTTTACAACTTTAAATTACAGTATTATTATTGTCATTCTTATTATATAGATGTATTGGCAACAATGAAAATGTTCCACTGAATACATTCTTTTATTCTTTAAAAAACCCACCAGTTTCTTGAAATAATGAAATGATTTTGTTTTTACAGATTGTGAAATTATCTCATGATGTTGGCCTTCCTTACCGGTTGAATGCAGGCGAAAAGAAAATAGCAATAATAAAATATAGCCAACCTCAGACCTTGTCATCTAAGGGGAGTTATATCTCTTTCTAGCTATCCATCACTCCCCTGAGATTAGTTCAAGGAGAATAATATATAGCTCCCTTTAGTATGTGAATATTAATATTTTAAACTGCCCCCCATAATCTAAGTTAGGGTAACAATTAATAACTCCCATATTATTTTCATGTCACGGTCTACAACCTACTAAAACATAGTGTTACCTCATCGAATATAACTGTTTTAATAATAGGGTTTAACATGGTATATTTATTAATAAAACACAAAAACTTACCTGAGTAAATGTATATATATGTATATATATATATATATATATATATTAGTTTGTTTTATACCTAGTCAGTGGATATTGCAGATTTTGTCTTGGGCTGTATTGGAATTGTTATTGCAATTAAAATTTAAGTAATATGTACAAAACTAATGTTTCATAAGATACAGGTGGAGAAAGGAGATGGGGCAATTATCATGACTGTCAGTAAACTGATCTGTATCAATATGCCTTTTGCTAGACTACACATATTTAACCTAAGTTGCTTTTAACCAGGGTTAAATTACCTCTTGTATAGATGCACTTATGTAGCATATTCAAGGAAAATGTATGAATGAGATGGTTAAATGCCATATTATTCTCCATGTGAAATAGTGTTTTTAGAAAGGAAAACAAATATCAAATATGGCGATGACCATTCATTTTATTGCAGATAATGGCTGAAGTAGATTGTGTGCACACATGCATGCACACACACACACACACAATCCGAAGAACTGCAGAATACTATAAAACAACATGTAGATGCAAAAAGGTAAGTCCTTTAACTTGAACAGAAGCAAAATCTACAAATGTGCCACAACCACCAAATTACATTGATTCATAACGGAGTAAATTAAAAAACCCCAGAAACCCAGAAACATGTATACATGTATGTGTGTGTGTATATATATATATATATATATATATATATATATATATATATATATATATATATATATATATATATTTATTTATATATATATATATATATATATTATACACATGTATGCATATGTATATATGTATGTATGTATCCAAGATACAAGTATACCTTTATTGTTTAATACATTATACATTTGGGCTATTACACGTCCGCAGGTACAATATCTGGAGGGGTAGGGGGCAAAATCTTGAGTAGTAGGGACAATCTTGGTAGGGGAAGAAGCCATATTTATATAAAAAGTAGTAGAAAACCTATATTTTCGTACTGCAGGCCTGCTACAGACACATTTGCACACACACAAAATAAAAATAAAGTTTAAAAAAGAACTTTTATAATAAATTATTATTATTGTGTGTGTGTGTGTAATTTAACTGCATATACTTTTTATTTTAAAAATAAAAATAAATAAATAGATGTAGTAGCCGAAGATGGCAAAATAAATACAAGTATAGAGAATGTCTTGATTGAACTCTAAAATTAGATTAAATGAAAAATGAAGACCACACAAATTTGATGATAAAAAGAGTATACTCTTTATTCAAGAACTGGATGCATCCGGGTTGTTTTTTTTTCTTCATGAAAGTAGATGGAATTGTGTATTTTATTTACAGTATAATGTGGAAATGTTATCAATGCACATGCATTAACCATTTTCGTTGCTATTAACGTCGGTTATTGTTGACATGCAACAACATTAAACTCAACGTAGTCGCATTCTGTCAATGTGTCCGACACTGTGCATCAGGTTTGTCACGTTTTAGTGCCTCTACCCAGAAGCGGCGTCTGGGCTCTTCTTTTCGAAATTTGTAAAACGATATTTTTTTTAACATCAAGTTATGGTTTATGCAGTCAACTGCACAACATGTTTTAGGCATCTTCGCCGTTAACTGATGTAAATGATCGACTGAAATTGACTAAATTCACTATCAAACCATACGTAACTAAGAAGAAGCTTCACCGCGTCACGTGATAAACAATGGCGGATAGGGCCGAAGTACCCGTATGTTCGGTTCCGAGAATTCATCGCTCTGAACCCTAACCCTAATCCTGAATTTAAAAATAAGATAAGTTATATATATTTATATATGGTGCCGTTTTAGCCATGATATGTTCCGTTTTTCGCCAACAAAAATGGTTCCGTTTTAGCCTGTACCCCCGTAGACTAGGGTGAGTTGGTAGGGGGAGAGTTGACCAGCATTCACGGACGTACTTCACCAATGTAAACATGTACGGTCCGATTTTTTTTAACATTTTGACATTTGTTGGACCTCCGATTACGGTACAGCAATAAACATCACAATAATAAATATCGTGTCGGATATGTTTATCTTGATGAACTATCACGATTTACGGTCGATACTTATCATACTAGAGAGTAGAGTCCAATAATTTGAACTCGTCTCGTGAATGATAAACTCACAAATAGTTCGTCTTTTTTAGTTTAGAGGTAAACAAAATATATTACAATCATGTAAACATTTGATAAAAGTTAACAAAATATGTTTGTAAAACAAAAAACTGTCAAAAATAGTCATCAACACCGGAAGCATTAAAACGGAAGCAGGTATTATAAAAGCAACGCACAAATATATTAACAATGAAATTCAATTGTACATTATATATTTATATGTTATGTAGCAGTGAAAAGATATGTATTATTTTGTTCACACGTTTGATAAAAAACGGAAGATTTTTGTGTTAGCGTTTTAGACATTTATTTTCTGCGGTACTATTTTCTAAAGAGGAAGTTAGGACAACGTGATTTATTTTTACATCGTGTATGTGACATAAACACTCACATTTTGGTGTTTTTGTTTTCATTGTCGGCGAGGTGAGGTGGGACAGGGATGCAGATTATTCGCCCTCTGGACTTTTCGTCCACTAAAAATTCGTCCACTGTGACTGTTGAACTCGAGACGATTCGTCCACAACCAAAAATTGTTCTTGGACAATTCGTCCACTATAATTTTTTTCTATTAGTTATTTACCGTATATTTCGTCCACGGACTAAATAAATGTATGGACACTTTTTCATTTGAGTGGAATATCGACACAGAGTATTGCCTGAGAAGCGCAGATTGTAACCTAACCTAACAGCTTTGCCATGCCTATAAGGCTATATATATCTCTGACATTGCCAGTGGTTTTGCCCACAGCAGAAGGGGGGTTACCAAGTATGATGGGGGGAAATTTGATAGACATACTCTATTATTGTTATAATATTGTAATTATAATAGGGTATGGTATTTTCACATAAATGACAACATTTTCATCCGATGCGCATTGACGCAAACTTCCCAGTAGAAACAACAAAAACCATGTCGACGAAATGAGTACGGTAATACAGCAATCGCAATGTAGAAATGGTATTTTAGCAAGAGTTGTTACTAGCTTTGTTTTCTAAATAGTATGTCAGAATTATAGGTGTAATTGAAGAGCAATTTGAATAATAACATATCAATAAAGTACTATAAACAATGGACACAGACAGACCACAACAAGTTGATAGTGCCACTAAACTTTACTTTGTTTCATATACTAGTTCTAGTAGTTTACCACAAAACGAAAATAATTAACCATTTCAATGGCTAAGAAATAACATTTTAGATTTATTTGTCTTAATGTTGTAATCGAGTGCACGAATTGTCCGAGGTAGGTGGACGAATTGTACGGTGGACGAAACGTCCAAAGGACGAACCGTCTGGAAAGCGTGGAACAACACATTATTTTGTGTTACATATGGTTTATCATTAAATGTATAAATATACTAGCTTACGGTATCATCTTCAGACCTCGACGTGGGAAAAAAAGGCTAAATCAGTAAATGTTGGGATAAATTTGTTAGGCTACACTCATCCCCAAATTCATCAGGAGTTTTTTGTTTGTTTTCCCCCAGTTAATAAATAAGCTAAATAAATCTTTATATGTGTTTGCTTTCTGTCTTTGGCAATCCAGCTGTTTACCTTCTGTCACCTGGAACTGGGCGAAATCAGACGGCCCACTCGCCATTTAAACTAACCTATTTATATATTTTCACCTATTTTATGTGTACGTTGTGAGTGCATATTAAAAAAGATGGAACAAATAAAAACAAAAAAAGGAAATGTTTTATTTTCAGCGGATGTTTCAACCTGAAAGAAAAGAAGATTTGCTCGAATTTTAGTATAAACCACCCGCGGTTATTGACGGCAGTGTGTAACCCCCCCCCCCCCCCATAAAACCCCGATGCATGTATGATAAAGCAATGAATAAATGTTTTTATTAACAAAATTAAAAAAAGGGCGAAAGGACCCTATATGGGGGTTAACAGTACGAATGGACCAGGGTTAGAAATGACGCGGGCGATCTAGTAACAGGGGCGAAACGACCTGTTACCGTAGGTACTGGGTTCACAGCCCAATCCGGGGCCAATACACTGCACAGACTGTCACAGTTGAACACTGGTTCTCACCCAGAGCAAGCTTTCATGGCTCAGTGGGTAGTAGCTCAAGTCATCTCCAGCCCTCCCCTTATTGATATGTAGTAGAAGGCTAGAGGAAACTATCATTACTATGTAATGCTTTGGCAATCATCGACAATCAAATGGTTGCAAGCTACTGTGTCTAAAATAGAAATTTGTTCCTACATCTGACATTAAACTTATGTTGCTAACCTATACAAACACTACACAAAGAAACCTGATGCCCCTAAGCAAAACAAACCTACGCTGTACCTTTTTGTGGTGACGTTTAGGGGGTGTCGGCTTTCTTCATACAATAAATCTTGTTATTGAAAGATATATTGTTTATTAAACTAAAGGTAGCTTTAGCCTTACATGTATGTAGTTGTAAGCCATACATAATCCAATCAGTCAAGATATACATCTATGTATGTACATGTTAGTGATTTCCCTAGACATTTGGCAAGGCATGGTAGACCAAACACTCTTGGGGCATTTTTCACCATTTTCAGGGCACTTGTTTTTCATTAAAAATACACACAAATTAATTGAAATAAACATTAATGTAATTTTTGTGCTTGCTTTAATAAATGAATGGCAAAAGATATAAAATATATATATATAATAATACTTTTTTGGGTGTTTTATAAAGGCAATTTTAGAATTAATTACTGAAAAAGGTTTGTTTTAATCTCGGGGCAGCATGGTGCTAGACTATTGAGGCATGGTGCTGCACCATGCTAAAACAGGCTACGGAAAACACTACATGTACATGTAGTTATGTAAAATATTTTTGTTCTTCTTCTTATTGAAATGCATATGAATCATGATATATATTCATTCTCTATTTTGTAGTGTAAATAACTTCAAATGACAAAACTTAGCAGTCATTTGTAGAAAATAGTATTCAAAATACTAAGCAGTTACTCAAACCAAGAATTTAGAACTCTGCATTTCGTTATACTTATAGATTTTAGTTGAAAGTAAATTAAACTAAGGGGCCGTCCATAATTTTCAACATTTTCTCAAGTGTACAGACTGTACACTTTTGACCACCCCCCTCCCTCCCCCCCCCCAAAAAGTATACATCCCCAAATGAAAAATGTTGATGTGGCGAAGTAATCCAGGTCCATATTCCCCAAAACTAGACCAGGGCACTAGCTAGGAGTTTCCATGGATTGTACCTAGAACACACAATGGTTGTAAGAATAAAGATAAATTTCGAGGTAATCTTAAAAAAACGGCAGTAAATACACTAGAAGGAAACATGGCGGAAAAAACCTTAATATATCTAACGCATTGTAGGCTTTATTTCATCTCATTTGAGAAAGTATTTGGTGAGATATTAACACAGTAGTAATTATAAAAATACAACCGATTTCAGTTGAAACAATGATGTCACTATGTCATTTTGTGACGTAGATTGGCCACATTGTTACTGTGAAATGAGGAGAGCAGAGCTAGCAGCGTGTGCAAAATTTGAATGTTTCTGCCGATTCGCACATCAATTGATCAACATTTTTTTTTTTTTTTTAAAGTGTACGCTGGCCCCTTAACCCCCTCCCCCCCTGCGTATGGTTTGTACGCTCGTGAAAATGTTGAAAATTATGGATGGCCCTAAGAGAGCCAGGTACAATGTGTATGCATAATGTTTTCTTACTGTCATTTGTTTATTTTTGTGTATTTCAGATTAATTTTTCCACAATGGATGACATCCAGAGTGATCCTCGCTTTAGTCATGTTACTAAAGATCCTCGATTCAGACAGGTGCCCAGGAAGGAAAGGAAAGTAAAAATTGACAAACGGTTTCAATCTATGTTCAGTGATAAAAGATTTAAGCTGAAATATTCTGTTGATAAAAGAGGAAGACCCGTTGACACATCAACAGATGAGAATCTCAAGAAGTACTATGAACTTTCAAGTGAGAGTAGTAGTAGTGAGGATGATGAAGATGTTGATGATGATATAGAGAAGGATCATGGAAAAGAAGACTTACATGAAAAAGATGACAGTGGTGTTGATGATGAGTCAGTTAAATCTAGTATGTCTGAGGACTTGGAGAGAGAAGAAATGGAACTGGCGTCAAAGAAAATTGCCAAGATGCAGAAAAGTGCTAGTGGCAAGAGCGTCAGTAAACTTTCTTCAGAACAGAAACACAGAGAGACTGGTAGACATAGATTTAATGTGCAGTCACATAATGAAGAGGATAGTGACACTTCCAGCTCAAATGATCACACGAAGAACTCTTCAAATAGGCAGCAAAAGAATACTATTAAATCAGGTATCATTTTGTAATAAATTATAAATTATAAACGTAACTTAGATATATACATGTATATGTGTAGCCTATGTAGCTGGAACTGACTTTTAAACTGACTATTTAAGTAAATATTAATTAGAAATGGTTACTTTTATTCTCTGGCCTGGTTCTTATAAAACTTTTAAGGTCTGTACTCAAGACTAATAGTGTGAGACTTTAACATCATGGCCATGCCATACAGATTGCATGCATTTGAGGTCATTAGACAGTTGCACGGCGGGACATAGCCCAGTGATAAAGTACACACTCGATGCATGGACATCCAATAGCTGATGATTAATAAATCAATGTGCTCTAGTGATGTCATTAAACAAAACACACTTTTACATGAGAGAGTTGAGTTTAAAGTTTTATTAGCACGGAACCTGGATTAGTTGTCACATCTTGTAACTCTGTGTACGTGTATATATATATACACATTTTGTTTTCAAGAATAGAGATTGGAACTAATTGATACTGAAAATTGAAATGTAAATTGTAATACAGTTATTGTATTTTATTTCTTCAGGATCATCTGCATCACATAATAAAGATGAAAAGAGTTCACAAGTGCAAGAAAGTGAAAATCGTCAGAAGAAGACAAAATCCAAACAGAAGAAAACAGTAGGGAAATCTAAGAAAGAGTTAATAGGTAAAATACACAGTGATATATTACATGTATTACTATTTGTACTCAATGTACCTTGGGAATATTATGAACACTGATTTTTCACTCAATTAAGTAGTTAAAACATAACCAGTGAAGATCTAGCCTGAGAGATGGGGCCACGGTGTTCACTAGAATGTGTACAGTTAGACAAATACAGCTGCATTTCTAGTAAACACAGCCATGTATTTACTATTGAGCATTTAGGATTTAGATCATTAAAGGGTCTGTCCTGAGTTTGCTGTCATTATGCAGCCCTCTACATTAACATTTTCATCTAGGAGCCATATGGCGCCTACATGTACTTGTATTTTTTATATAGATAGTATGAAATGTTTTAGTCGCCAAATGAAAAAAATGATTGCATATGTGACCAAATCGGTCACTCACAGTGTAGACATCTGGTATGAAACGTTTTAGAGTTAGATCCTTTTAACAACTAAAATTATAAATTACCTCTATATTTTTTTTTATAGGATATCGGTATCTGTATATTCAGTGTGTTTCTGGTCGTTATAATACTGGTAGTCACTAAAACTTTATTTTACTACCTAATTATATTTTTTGGCATATGTAAAAAAATATTCGGAGGTAAAATATTGTATCAGCTTCTTGAAGGATTCAAGCAGTCGGAAACACCTTGTATATGTATACACAAACAAGAAAATGCATTATTTATATCTAATTTTAATCTTTAAAATTCTAAAACTGTTGATGGTTAATTTCTTGGGGTGTTGTTTTTTAATATTACCATAAGATACAGGTTTTATATTTAGAAGTAATACACTTGTTATACTGTATTTTTGTGATAATATCGATGATTTTGTACTTCCAGACATGGCAACTGCACCTGATCTGGCACGGGGAGCTGTTCTCTTGGAAAGTTCATCTGAAGATGAAGATCTTTCTGATGATGAAGGTTATTTCTGCTTGTAACTAAAAAAAAACCCCTCTACCTACACACCAAGCAGTGTATAAATGAATAAACTGATATCATTATTGGTGTATCTAAAATAAGAAATAATTTTCAATTTCTATTTTTATTTATTTAATACATAATTATTTATTTTTGTAAAATTGTTTTATCGGATTGATGGATGGATGGAAGCATGCATACAATGTATATTGATGTAGCATGCTCTTTGATATGCCCATATCCAGTTACGGTTGAGACATGTCCACTGGGCCCTATGTTGGACTGCCAGACGTATTAGTACACAATCGGCATATTGTTGTTTATACCAAGAAGACTTTTTAAATTATGTTTTGCTACTGTGTTTAAGATGGTGAATTTGATCATGGCTGGGGAGAGCTGGACAAGGACGTCCCAGAGGCAGAGGATCTCGGTCATCGTCTCGCTATCTGTAACATGGACTGGGACCGCGTCAAAGCTCACGACCTTTACCTTCTCTTCAACTCATTTGTACCAACAGGAGGAATTCTACATTCTATTAAGGTTTTCCTCATCACTTTAATGAAATTCAATAACTTCATGCTAAGACTGTTAATTGAAATTTAATAAATATGGGCACACATTATTTCTTGGATCATATCTGTATCAGATGTTGGGTTTCGTCTTAATTTGGGGCGGGATGTAGCCCAGTGGTAAAGTGATCTGAAATCAATTCCACCGGCCTCGGTGGTGTCGTAGTTAGGCCATTGGTCAACAGGCTGGTAGGTACTGGGTTCAGATCCCAGTCGAGGCTGGGATTTTTTATCCAGACACTGACTCCAAACCCTGAGTGAGTGCTCCGCAAGGCTCAGTGGGTAGGTGTAAACCACTTGCACCGACCAGTGATCCATAACTGGTTCAACAAAGGCCATGGTTTGTGCTATCCTGCCTGTGGGAAGCGCAAATAAAAGATCCCTTGCTGCTAATCGGAAGAGTAGTCCATGAAGTGGCGACAGCGGGTTTCCTCTCAAAATCTGTGTGGTCCATAACCATATGTCTGATGCCATATAACCGTAAATAAAAAATGTGTTGAGTGCGTCGTTAAATAAAACATTTCTTTCTTTCTGAAATCAGTTCCCATTAGTGGGCGCATTGGGCTATTTCTTGTTCCAGCCAGTGCACCATGACTTGTATGTCAAAGGCTGTGGTATGTGCTATCCTGTCTATGGGATGGTGCATATAAAAAAAAATCCTTGCTACTAATGGAAAAATGTGGCAGGTTTTCTCTCTAAGACTATATCGGAAGTACCAAATGTTTGCCATCTCATAGCCGATGATTCAGAAATCAGTGTGCTTTAGTGGTGTTGTTAAACAAAACAAAATTTAACTTGTCCTAATCTGGTTATAATCAAAGATACACTTGTCATCATAAGACTCTGATTATAATATTCTTGTAGTAGATATTTGTTTTTGACCAGAAAATTAAGAACAACCCACTAGAGATCCATACGACATAGAGCCAAATCATTGAAGCCTATTTTTCTTAAACAATCAAATTTGGTGTTTATGCATTGCAAATATATTATACAGTTACATGTGTGCAAGGCAAAAGCAGGCTTTGTAAATTCAGCCGTTACATTTTTGTCCCAGCATGTATAATCTATATGATAGTATATATTACATACATAATCTTTAAAACAGCCAAAAATCTTCATCTATATGAGTGCTACCTTGTTCTTCAAATGTTAGGATATTGTATGTGGGCTTATTCAAAGATAAAACAAATTTGGGGTAGTATTCTCCAAACTAGTTGTATTTATCCCATTTGAAATTTTTGAATGATTATCATTGTTTTGTTACAACCGTGCCACTGGATTTGTCAGATGATAATTGAAGTGTAAAGTTAACTTGTTTTTAATAATTTTGTTAGTTTTTTTCAATATTTGAAAATACATACAAATCATGATTTGTTGTATTATTTTTTAACTGCATGATAAAAGTTTAAAATATAGTCAGTGTAGCCTTTGAATAACATTGCAGATCTATCCATCGGAGTATGGTGTGCAGCGCATGGCTGAGGAAGAGCGGAGTGGACCGGTGGAACTCACTAAACAAGTCGAGGAACCAGAGCCTCACGAGGAGTCACAAGATGGTACAAATGATGATTTTTTATCTTAAGTTTTATTTTAATTTTTTTTAACTTTCAACTGAGCATACCTGTCAGAGACATGGTGAACACTTTAATTCTGTGTCTGATTTAAAAACAAAAGACATCATGTACATGCTGTACAGCAGTTGTCCAGGGCATGTCCATCAGCTGTGAATTTCAAACTGACAATTTTTTTTTTTTTTAATTTGCTGAAATATAATCGTGGAAAACGAGGGTTCCTATAATTTTTAAAGTTTAATAGATATTTTGTCGATATTTTCAACACATCTATTTGATTTTTCAGGAAGCCGATACCATCGTGAGAAGTTAAGACGGTACCAGCTCAACAGGCTGAAGTATTATTATGCTGTAGCTGACTTTGACTCTGTTAAAACAGCCAGCCGTGTCTATGATGAATGTGATGGAAGAGAATTTGAAAGTAGTTCATCTAAACTGGATCTTCGGTAATTCTTTACCACTGTTTAACACCAATAAATTCAGCTGAGTAGTAGAATGCTCTTTAGAGGTATAATAAGTCCTAGGAGAAAATGCCCATGGTGGACTTGTCAGTGGGTTTTGAGGTTTTTTTTCGCGCATTCCAACTGATATTTTAAAGTTGAATATGTCAAGATGAAATTTTATTCTAATTTCTAAAATCCATTTTAACATTTGAATTTTTATATTGATTAGATTTTCACTTCATATAATATTTATCTTTCTTTAACAAAAAAATTGCTGATGTTTTTTATTGCTGGATTGTCGTTAAACATTCATTCATTAAGAAAACTTGTGCTGGTATACAGTAAGAATAATCTATCATACTTACCATGTGTTATATTTTAGCAATAATTGAAAATATGTCACAGTGTCATTAATCAAATTGCTAAGTGTTGAGGATTTGTCCAGTGTCCTCAGCTTGTTAGTCCACTACCAATCGGTCTGTCCCACATATAGTTTCCGGATGTTTTTTCCACAATGCCTCAAGATATTGGAACTTGGATAGAAATATTAGTTTTTCATATATACTGAAGGCCAAAAGAAACTTTACCATAGTTTTAAATCAAAATATATTGACTAGATCAATATGTCAACATTAACATAACTAAAAATGAGTGTCATTCAGCATCTGATAATGACGTCACATTTTCCCAAAGCGAGGTGGTGTACACAAATCGAGCTTTCAACTTCATGGATGACATGCAAAGCATACAGACAATCACTCAAGTCCAATAACAAGTCACATTAATAGCGTGTGTGACCACCCTTTGCCCCAATACAAGCAATAATTCTCCAACGCATAGAAAAAATCAGTCGTCTGATGAGGTCACGTGGGAAGCTTTGCCATTCTTCTTGAAGGGCCTGGATCAGTTCCTGTTGGTTGGCTGGAGGGTGTGGTCGATCCAAAACATCCCAGAGGTTCTCTATGGGGGACATGTCTGGGGAGCGTGCAGGCCACGGCATTATGTTTACGTTGTTGGCTCTAACGAAGTTCTGTACGATTCTGGCTGTATGAGGTCTGGCGTTGTCTTGCTGAAAAATGACACCACGTGGCTGCCATTGGAGAAATGGTATTGCAGTTGGACGAAGAATGTCATCCCTGTAACGTTGAGCTGTCAAGTTTCCGTGAACGATGACCAATGGTGTCCTTTCCTGTGCACAGATACCTCCCCACACCATGACACTCCCTCCACCATATGGCACGACCTCCTGAACGCAAGAAGCCGCCACTCGTTCTCCCCTACGGCGGTACACACGCAGTCTTCCATCAACTCTGAACAAACAGAACCGGCTTTCATCAGTGAAAAGAACCCGCAGCCAATCACGTCGCTGCCAACGTCGTACAGTCCTAGCCCATGTCAATCTCAAACGACAATGTTGTGGTGTCAGCAAGTGTCCTCTATATGTCTGTAAGCCCTTATTCCATGAGTCCTGAGTCACCTGGCCACTGTCTGTCTACTACTAACCCTGTGACCTAAGGCATTCATTGCTGATGACGTCACTGTCAGGAAGCGATTTCGTAGATGCAAGGTACGCAAGTACCGGTTATCACAGGGCGAAGTCACCCTGGGTCTGCCTGTTCTTGGCCTGTCTGATGTCTGTCCTGTTTGCCTGTAGCGTTGCATCAAGTTTGTAACAGTAACACGGGAACAACCAAAGGTTCTGGCAATGTGGGCATGAGTGGCTCCCATCTGTATCATACCCAGGGCTCTCTCGCGTTGTTCTGGTGTCAGTTGTGGCATTTCTATGGTGGATTTTTATCTGTGTGGATGTCTGACATGCCGTCTAAACCGTTTTTATACCCTTGCAATTGCTGTTCATAATGCACAAGTTTTTCACTTTTCTGTGTGTTCCACCCAAAACGTGCAGTGGGCGGGTATAATTTTCTGCATACATTATTGTTGTGTTTGGGCTATGTGTTTTGGATTGAGTTACTTTTTAAAAACAATTAATTTTTTCTTAAATTCCAAGTTGAAAATGGTAAAGTTTCTTTTGGCCTTCAGTATATTATATGTTTGAATGCCTCAAGATATTGACCTGGAATTTTGTGTATATCTTCATTATGTACTGTCACAGATCAAGTTTGATATATATATACTGAACAAAAAAAGAAACTTCCGATTTGTACATATAGTATTTGTTGTGTTAAAGAATTCATTGTGTAATGAAATTATATAGGTAGTATTAGCCTTGAGCTGTATTATCAGGATTCATGAATTTTATCGATTATTTTTGCACTGTTTATCGTCGACAACGTGAAATTCAATTTGCACATGCATGCATGGTTCGACATGTCCCGTGTAGTATTCGGTCAATTTGTTTTACTTGTCTTACTGACATTGTTGTCAAGTGAACGAAAACGCTTCAAAATTTGTAAAAAAACTATAATTTTTTAAACATTGTAGCATTTTTAGTATTGCAAGAATACCCAATAATTTACGCGAACGGACAATTGGCATGCTTGATGCTGGCATGTCGACAGAAGACGTTGCAAGGCATGTTGGGAGTTCTAGTCGAGCGATACGAAATCTTCGCGTAAGATTTCAAACGACAGGAAGCACCAACGACTTGCCACCTCGTGGACGTCCGCGTGTTACAACACGTGGTCAAGACCGCTATTTCATGAATACGCATTTGCGCAATCGATTCCAAACTGCCACTGCTACTGCTGCTAACACACCTGGGCTTCACAGTAACCGAATCAGTGGGCAAACTGTTCGTAATCGTCTGCGGGAGAACGGTTTACATGCACGATGTCCTTACGTCGGATGCGTTTTAACGCAACGTCATCGTCTTAATTGGGCACGTGTACACACTCGTTGGATACGGCGACGCTGGAATACCGTTCTTTTTTCGGATGAATCCCGATTTTCTTTACAACGTGGTGATGGCAGGGTGCGCGTCTACCGTTGGAGAAATGAATGCTATGCTGACTTGTGTTCTTGAACGAGATCGTTTCGGGGGTGGGGGTTCTGTCATGGTCTGGGCAGCCATTGCCCATGGTTATCGTTCACCACTAGTCGTCATTGATGGCAATTTAAATGCTCAACGTTACCGCGATGACATTCTCGCTCATCACGTCATTCCTCTGTTCCATAACAACGCCAACATCTCGATTTTTCAGCATGATAATGCCACCTCTCATACAGCTAGAGACACTGTAAATTTTCTTAGGACAAATAACATTGATTTCATTGATGACTGGCCCACCAAAAGTCCTGATCTCAACCCCATCAAGCATGCCTGGGATAGTCTGGACAGACGATTGAGGCGTCGTCCCAACTCACCCGCTAACGTCAACGAACTTCGTCAAGCTGTCATTCAGGAATGGAACAATATTCCACAGGCAGAAATCAACACTTTAGTCAATTCTATGCGCCTGTGATGCACTGCAGTGGTCATACCAGTTATTAAGTGGGTGTTTTTATTTTTAACCCCTACCACACTTGGTCAAAATTTCTCCCAGTTTCTGTTAACCTATGGCCATGATTTTTGCACCAAAATGATGCATCATGGAACACTCTTTAAACACATATATAACAATTATTCCCCCGGTTTGTTTTCATCAAGTTATGTTCAAGCAAAGTTAGCGGAAGTTTCTTATTTTGTTCAGTATATATATATATATATATATATATATTTGTTTTAATTTTGTGTTTTAAATACCCATTTTGCACAGAGTTATGGCCCTTGAACTTAGGAGATATGGACATTTGTTGGGCCCAGTAGGGGACATCTATTGCTTTGACAGTACTGTCGGAATGCTTGTTTGTATTATATATTTTGTGTTCTGGTTTGCCAGACATCTTGGTTAAATCAGTTAACTACATTATATACAGAACTTGAGGATGTGCACTTTATAATATGTTTAATACTAATAGTTTGTGGGAGACGCCTACATGTATCATTATTTGAGTTGTTAGTACTGTGTGGTGTTGATAAATCTTGTATTACATGCAGTTATCAGTGAACTAGAACCAGTGGCATAGCATGGGCGGGACCACTGGGGTTGTTGCCCTGGGCGAAAAATTCTGGACTGGTGGAAGGGACTCGGGGAGTGCTAACGGTCCACTGGTTAGGGGGCTCAATACTTGCCTTGCCCCACCCCGGGTGCTGGCAACCCACACTATGCCAATGTCTAGAATGGGTTGCACTGTAGTAGATAATTTTATATATTAATCTTTTTCTCTTGTAGTTACATTCCAGATGGCATGAAGTTTGAAGACAAACCTAAAAGTGAATGTACCTCAATAGCTGTTGCTAAGTACAAACCTCAAAATTTCTATACCTCTGCCCTTTGTCAGTCCAAGGTAATTTGATTCTTTGTTTCAAACATTAATAAAATTAACACAGTTCTCAGGTTAAGTACTGATATTGATATTTTTATACTCATGTTAGTTTTTCATCCATGAAACCAGTGCACCATGACTGGTATATCAAAGGCCATGGTATGTGCTGTTCTGTCTGTGGGATTGTGCATATAAAAGATCCCTTGCTACTAATGGAAAAACTAGCGGGTTTCCTTTCTTAAGACTATACGTTAGAATTACCAAGTGTTTGACATCCAATAGCTGATAATTAGTAAATCAATGTGTTCTAGTGGTGTCGTTAAACAAATTAAACTTTTAACTTTCATTCCATGATTTCATGTTTACCCTTGATGCTCAGTAGTTGATTTATTTTTTGAGCTGAGGTATCATTAAATATATTCATTCATTCAATCATTTGTTCATTCATTCATATATCCATTATCCATTAATTCAATCATATAGAGAGAAAACATTAAACTGGTTTTCTTTTCCATTATTGTTTGCGGTTGATCAATCTCGTCTATGTATATGATTTTGTAGCAAGGTGGCACATGTCATTTGAATTGTTAAAAATAGTTATGATTTTTGTTAGGTTGATCTCACATGGGATGAAACCGACCGAGATCGGATTAGTGTTACCATGAAGAAATTCCAGAAGGAAGAGATTAACGAAGACGATTTTAAGGCTTTCTTGGCCTCGGACTCGGACGGAGAAGGTAAAAGACATCAGAATAGCAAATTATATGGCACAGAGTAAGCTTTGTGAATCCATGTTGTGGAGGGTGAGATGAAGCTAAAGCAGTAGATTGCTCGTCTTGATGTCTGATGAGTCATAGGATCAATCACTCTCACTGTCAGGATTTTTCCATTCCAAACGATACATTGAAGACAGTGGTATGAGCTGCCTAAGTCTAATGAGGGCTATCTTCACAATGGTTATAGTTTTGGAGGAGAAAGCCCAGTGTGTAATCTCACAGCACTCCATTTTAACTTTCCCATGGTAGGCACGGGTTACATCTAGTATAAGTATAAAAACTGACTCAGTATTATTATATTGTGTGGGTATTCTTGTGCCGTGAGCAAGTTTCCATGGGATATCAGGGATTTATCCAGACAGTTACTAGTCATTTCGTACCATAGTCGTTTCATACCATAGTGCTTTTGTCATTTTGTACCACAGTCATTTCGTATCATGGCCATTTCGTACCATGGGTTCGTATTTCGGACCATAGTCATTTCATACTTGGGTTCTTATTTTTGTCATGGTATGCCACTTCTTATTTTTATTGTTGACGAATAAACGTTTATGTGTAAACATTCCTTGTAAAGTGAGCAAATGAATAAAGGTTTAAATGAATAAAAGAAGTAAATTAATGACGAAATGTGTTTCAGTGGCCATTAACCCTATTGAATTCACTTTTCTGAACATATACATGTACATGTGTATTGCCACATGAAGATGATAGTTTATTTTTAAGACGAACTGACAATTAACCCATGGCACTTTTGATCATTTCAGATGATACGACACACCCCATTTTATATAGGCCTACACCCTTAGCTCACTGTCTTTATTAAGGGGTGGGGCTTCAATACAGTTGCATTAGCCTAATGTTTATTTTTTAAATCAGTAATTCGCCATTTCACTTTCTATCATTCAACTAAGCTGCACAATAAATGATTGAGGTACAAAATGACCAAGGTACGAAATGACCAAACAGACATGGTACGAATTGACTTGGGTACAAAATGACCAAATAACTATGGTACGAAATGACCAGGGTACGAAATGACTTTGGTATGAAATGGTAAAATTGGGTACGAAATGGTAAAATTGAGTATGAAATGACTATAGTATGAATTAACTGGTTACCATCCAGACGATCTGTTGTACCGAACACAGGCCCCTTCCTAAAAATAAATGGCACTAAAAATCCCCAATTATTTTAGCAGTAGTGCATTGCATCATTCAGAGGCCTAAAAAAAACCATCCCTGGTTTAATTCAGTCTCTCTAATTTTCAAAATCCCATCAGACATGGGACGCTGCCAAAAGATCCTGTATAAATCCCTGGATATTTCTGTTACTGTAAATCAGGAAATGTTAGCGAATTGAGCAAGGTCATACAAGATGCTAATATTTGATGACACAAATTTAAAGAGACATACAACAGACTGTTCCTAAAACCTTATGTGCGATTGTTTTGTCTGTGATTAACTGAAGACACAAAAATAGTTACACGATGTTGATCAAACCAAAAGGATAGCAAACAGCAATAGTTAGTTAGCATGCACATTACTGCAATTTTGTATTAAATTCAAGATGTCTGTAAGCTGCATACTGTCAAGATTCATCAAAAACATTATTTCAGCTGATCCTACAACTTAAGCTTATTAATTTTTTAGTTTCTGATATGTTGACCTTGCTAAAGTTCTATGTCGCTAATATGTCACTTATTTGGATTTCGCTAAATTTTAAGATAGCTAATATTTTATGATTTATAGTATTATTAACTGCAGTGTTTTTGTTGCTTTGTTTAGCGGACTATGGTGATCTAGTAGCAGCTTCAGATGACAGTGATTCAGATCAGAGCGATGAGGAGAAGCAGATTGACAAGTACAAACAACTTCTGCAGAGTCTGGATGACGGCAAACAAACATCAAAAGACAATGATATGGACATGGAAATAACGTGGGAACCTGGTAAATATACACTGAGACTGTCAATCACAGTTAGAAAATCAGTTCATTGCATTTATTGTGTTGGGGCAGTTACCACTCTAAATCATTGCCCTATAGCTAATAAATTACGGTATATATGGTTATCTATTCTGTGCAGACATAGGTAATATGTATACGGTGGCCCCCCAAAATTGATAACTCTACTGTATATGAAATTATTTAAAAAGTATGGGAACTGAAAGTTTGTTATTGCAACCCATTTCGATTGGATATTTGCTACTTTCAGTGAAAAGTTTAGGTCTATAGACAGATATTATTAAAGTAGAAACAGGTTCAAAATTGTGAGTCAGAAAATGCGATGCAAGACAGGAGGACAATAATTGCAATGAGTGTCACATATGTTTTACGTAAGAATCTGAATCTGATGCTATTTAACAATATTTGTCCTTTGTGCCTAACATTTTCATTGAAGGTGGCAAATATATAGAGGATTTGTCACAAGTGTTTTTTAATATGGAAAATATCAACCGAGTCTACGTTAATCAGTATTTGTCGAGGCTCTGCCTAGACAAATACCAATTAACTAGACGAAGTTGATATTTTACATTTTAAAAAACACGAGTAGCGAATTCTATTTATTCTATAACACTTCTAAAATAACATTTTCATTCGATATTTTGTAAATTACAGTACTAAAGTCGCCTCCATCGGTAATATGACGCCATCATGATTAGCATAAATTAGTTTGACATCAAGCATGTTAACTAAATCTTATGCAAATGTTAAGCTCGGCTATGAAAATCAGTTGTTTTATTTGCTGTCTGACAGGTCTGAAGGAAACTGCAAAAGACATTGTGAAAAAGAAAGAGAGAGAAAGTGGTCAGACTCCATGGGAAGAATACCTCCATAAGAAAAAACAAAAGAAGAAGCAGTTAAAGGAACAGAAGAAGAGTGCTGCTGAAAAGAGGGAGAGAGAGGTAAATGGTGGTTAATAATTAAAGAGGGATAGAGGTTAATAGTGGTAAATAATTAAAGAGGGAGAGAGAGCTAAATAGTGGTAAATAATTAAAGAGTTAGAGAGAGCTAAATAGTGGTAAATAATTAAAGACTGAGGTAAATGGTGGTTAATAATTAAAGAGGGAGAGAGAGCTAAATAGTGGTAAATAATTAAAGACTGAGGTAAATGGTGGTTAATAATTAAAGAGGGATAGAGGTTAATAGTGGTAAATAATTAAAGAGGGAGAGAGCTAAATAGTGGTAAATAATTAAAGACTGAGGTAAATGGTGGTTAATAATTAAAGAGGGATAGAGGTTAATAGTGGTAAATAATTAAAGAGGGAGAGAGAGCTAAATAGTGGTAAATAATTAAAGAGGGAGAGAGCTAAATAGTGGTAAATAATTAAAGACTGAGGTAAATGGTGGTTAATAATTAAAGAGGGATAGAGGTTAATAGTGGTAAATAATTAAAGAGTTAGAGAGAGCTAAATAGTGGTAAATAATTAAAAACTGAGGTAAATGGTGGTTAATAATTAAAGAGGGAGAGAGAGCTAAATAGTGGTAAATAATTAAAGAGTTAGAGAGAGCTAAATAGTGGTAAATAATTAAAGACTGAGGTAAATGGTGGTTAATAATTAAAGAGGGATAGAGGTTAATAGTGGTAAATAATTAAAGAGGGAGAGAGCTAAATAGTGGTAAATAATTAAAGACTGAGGTAAATGGTGGTTAATAATTAAAGAGGGATAGAGGTTAATAGTGGTAAATAATTAAAGAGGGAGAGAGAGCTAAATAGTGGTAAATAATTAAAGACTGAGGTAAATGGTGGTTAATAATTAAAGAGGGATAGAGGTTAATAGTGGTAAATAATTAAAGAGTTAGAGAGAGCTAAATAGTGGTAAATAATTAAAAACTGAGGTAAATGGTGGTTAATAATTAAAGAGGGAGAGAGAGCTAAATAGTGGTAAATAATTAAAGAGTTAGAGAGAGCTAAATAGTGGTAAATAATTAAAGACTGAGGTAAATGGTGGTTAATAATTAAAGAGGGATAGAGGTTAATAGTGGTAAATAATTAAAGAGGGAGAGAGAGCTAAATAGTGGTAAATAATTAAAGACTGAGGTAAATGGTGGTTAATAATTAAAGAGGGATAGAGGTTAATAGTGGTAAATAATTAAAGAGTTAGAGAGAGCTAAATAGTGGTAAATAATTAAAGACTGAGGTAAATGGTGGTTAATAATTAAAGAGGGAGAGAGAGCTAAATAGTGGTAAATAATTAAAGAGGGAGAGAGAGCTAAATAGTGGTAAATAATTAAAGACTGAGGTAAATGGTGGTTAATAATTAAAGAGGGATAGAGGTTAATAGTGGTAAATAATTAAAGAGGGAGAGAGAGCTAAATAGTGGTAAATAATTAAAGACTGAGGTAAATGGTGGTTAATAATTAAAGAGGGATAGAGGTTAATAGTGGTAAATAATTAAAGAGTTAGAGAGAGCTAAATAGTGGTAAATAATTAAAGACTGAGGTAAATGGTGGTTAATAATTAAAGAGGGAGAGAGAGCTAAATAGTGGTAAATAATTAGAGGGAGAGAGCTAAATAGTGGTAAATAATTAAAGAGTTAGAGAGAGCTAAATAGTGGTAAATAATTAAAGACTGAGGTAAATGGTGTTAAATAGTGGTAAATAATAAAGAGGGTGGTAGAGAGAGAGAGCTAAATAGTGGTAAATAATTAAAGAGGGAGAGAGCTAAATAGTGGTAAATAATTAAAGAGGGAGAGAGCTAAATAGTGGTAAATAATTAAAGAGGGAGAGAGAGCTAAATAGTGGTAAATAATTAAAGAGTTAGAGAGAGCTAAATAGTGGTAAATAATTAAAGACTGAGGTAAATGGTGGTTAATAATTAAAGAGGGAGAGAGAGCTAAATAGTGGTAAATAATTAAAGAGGGAGAGAGAACTAAATAGTGATAAATAATTAAAGACTGAGGTACCGTATATATTCGCCTATAAGTCGAATTTTTTTCACCCAAAAATTATTTTATAACTTGGGGGGTCGACTTATAAGAGGGTAAAAAAAATTCACCAAAAAATATTAGTTTTGGGGATTATTTTACAAGTTTTATTGTTGAAGTATGCCATGTATTTATACTCAAATATGTTAATTTGACACATTTATTTTTTATAACCTTTTTTTTTTGGCATGCCAAGACAACAGTCCACTTAGTTAAATTAACAGTCATCACTAATAGTAAAAATGTAAACAATACTAACTACCTGTTGCCTGAGTTTATTTTGAAATCTGGTCACTGGCATTAATGGTTGTTCAAACAATGTTTTGGCGGTGATTAACTTCATGAATATTACTGAGCTTTCCCTTAAAATAGACTGATCTCTGCAGTTCACTATCTAGAGCAATAGGGACACACATCATTTGGTAAAAAAACCAGTGTACTTTCCAGAGTTATCCTCCTTACATGTATTAATATGGCAGCAAAACGTGATACTTTCAGTTTTATCGTAGTGATCTGTTGTCAGTGTTTATAAATAAAGTTGTTGTCTGTGCACAAAACCATCTGTACAGTACTATACAGTAACAGTCAAACAGCTTTCACTCTCTACTAAGGGAATATTTTGTTTTGATGCTATGTAATAATGATAGTTTGATTGGAATAGTCTGATTATATTGCGATGTACAAAACGTGAAAACCGAAGTTTGTAAAATAATTTTCTTTTGTTCAAATATTATTGTTCTCATGTGCTGAAAATAAGAAATATTTCAATATTTATAAGTAGTTTTTCATGGTTCGACTTATAAACGGGTCAATAAAAAAATAAGTTTTCAGGGCTTGAAATTAGGGACTCGACTTATAGCCGAGATCGACTTACAGGCGAAGATATACGGTAAATGGTGTTAAATAATTTAGGAGGGAGAGAGAGGTTAATAGTGGCAAATAATTGAAGAGGGAGAGTGGTAAATAGCGAGAAATAATTAAAGACTAATGTAAATAGTGGTAAATAATTAAAGAGGGAGAGATAGGTAAATAGTGGTTAATAATAAAAGAGGGAGATACAGGTAAATAGTGGTTAATAATTAAAGAGGGAGAGAGGTAAAGAGTGGTTAATAATAAAAGAGGGAAAGAGAGGTAAATAGTGGTTAATAATTATAGAGGGAGAGAGGTAAAGAGTGGTTAATAATAAAAGGGAGAGAGGTAAAGAGTGGTTAATAATAAAAGAGGGAGAGAGGTAAATAGTGGTTAATAATAAAAGAAGGAGAGATAGGTAAATAGTGGTTAATAATTATAGAAGGAGAGAGGTAAAGAGTGGTTAATAATTATAGAGGGAGAGAGGTAAAGAGTGGTTAATAATTATAGAAGGAGAGAGGTAAAGAGTGGTTTGTAATTAAAGAGGGAGGGAGAGAGAGAGAGGTAAAAAGTATTTAATTAAAGAGGAATATGGAGAGAGGTAAAGAGTGGTTAATAATTAAAGGAGGTAAAATTAGGAATATTAATCAGAATATGAGACAGCATTGTGAATGAAAATATTGCTTGCCATCCATAATTAAAGATTTAGATATTGTCATACATCCTGTTAGAATTACCTTAGATTTTCTGAGAATAACAAATATTTTATCAGTGTGAAGTGTCTCTAAAAGTATTCAGTTTCCAACTGGAAAGCACTGAGAAAAAGTAACCACTGTAAACATTGTTGGTGTAACTGTACTGTAAATATTGTTACTATAACCACTGTAAATATTGTTAATGTAACCACTGTAAACATTGTTAGTGTAACTGTACTGTAAATATTGTTACTATAACCACTGTAAATATTGTTAGTGTAACCACTGTAAATATTGTTAATGTAACCACTGTAAACATTGTTAGTGTAACTGTACTGTAAATATTGTTACTATAACCACTGTAAATATTGTTAATGTAACCACTGTAAATATTGTTAATGTAACCACTGTAAACATTGTTAGTGTAACTGTACTGTAAATATTGTTACTATAACCACTGTAAATATTGTTACTGTAACCACTGTAAATATTGTTAGTGTAACCACTGTAATTTTTTTAGTATAACTGTACTGTAAACATTGTTATTTTGCAGAGTCAGGCTCATGCTACAGAACACGGTGAAGCTTTCAGTGATGATGAGTTGCCACCTGGTGTTGACTTGAATGATCCTTTCTTCACAGATGAGCTGAAGGACTCCGACAAAGTGAAAAAGAAAGGTATCGCTGCATGACCGTACAGATAACTAGACGAGTAGTAGTTACAGGGTATTAAACAAGGCTCCATTTCCAAACCATTACTGACTTACTTCATAGGTGAGCTGAAGGACTCTGACAAAGTAAGGGGTGGAAAGTAGTCCAGTGGTAAAGCACTCGCTTGATGCGCGGTCGGTTTGGGATTGATCCCCGTTAGTGGGCCCATTTGGCTATTTCTCGTTCCAGCCAGTGCAGCACGACTGGTATATCAAAGGCTGTGGTATGTGCAGTCCAGTCTGTGGGATGGTGCATATAAAAGATCCCTTGCTGCTAATCGAAAAGAGTAGCCCATGAAGTGGCGACAGAGGGTTTCCTCTCTCAATAACTGTGTGGTCCTTAACCACATGTCCTACACCATATAACCGTAACATAAAATGTGTTGGGTCTATTGTTAAATAAAACAGTTCCTTCTTGACAAAGTGAAAAATAAACTAAGCTATTATTGATGAAATTACAGATTGCTAAGTAGTGTAATTATTTATAGGATATTAAACAAGTGTTCATTTTGAAAAAGGTACAGACTGAATATAGATTAATGGTAGACTCCCACCTGAGGTGTGATGGGTCATAGAATCAGTCACCTGCAAAGGGTTTTTTTTTTTGTTCCAGTCAGTACGTCATAACTGGTACATTAAGGCCCATAGGTGGTGATGACAGGTTTCTTCTCTTGACCAACTGTTGGGATCGATCCCTGTCAGTGGGCCCATTGGGTTATTTCTCATTCCAGCCAGTGCACCACGACTGGTATATTAAAGGCTATCCTGTCTGTGGGATTGTGCATATAAAAGATCCCTCGTTACTAATGGAAAAAATGTAGCGAGTGTCCTCTCTAAGACTATATAAAAATTACCAAATGTTTGACATCAAATAGCCGATGATTGATAAATCAATGTGCTCTAGTGGTGTCATTAAACAAAAAACAAACTTTTAAACTCTTGACCAACTGTTGAATTAACAATATTTTACGGAGCAAATAGCAGTTTAAAATGGGAGAGATTTTGTAAAATATTCCTTTTTTTTTTTTTCAATGAAAAATTAAAATTTCAATCTGTGAATTGTCATATTCACAACAGTGTTATATATATAGTATGTGATCTGGGTATATTGTTTTACATATATTATTCTGGGTCACAAAAATAAAACAAAAATAATTTTCACTGGTTTGTAAGTTTTTTTGGGGAAATCCTTTTGTTTGTTTCAAGAACCAACTTAAAATATCAAGCACATTTGCTATAGTAAATGTACAATTTACTTTGTTTCAGGGGGGAAAAATCCTATATTATTGATTTGTTTTTATACAGGTCAGAAGAAAAAGAATAAAAGAAAAGACTTAACAGAAGAAGAGCTGGCTAAACAAAAGCAAGAACAAGTAAGACTCATTCTTCTCTCAAACTCTTAGGACATTTGTTTAATGAACTGGAACTGGTCTCAGTGTATTTTTGTTAGTCTCCAACAGGAAGGGACTCTAGATTTCATCTGTCTTTCTGTCTGTCCCACATATAGTTTTTCAGACGTTTTTTTCATAATGTCTTGAGATATTGAGCTGAAAGTATGTTATGGACATTTAATTTAGGTAATATGAAAATTTGTTTGCCAAACATTTAATTGGCAATGAGTTTTTTACAATGCCTCAAGATACTGACCTGAAATTGTTTGTATAACTTGATCATGTTCTGTTACAGATCAAGTTTGACTTTCATGGCAATTTACCCATTTTATACAGAGTTATGGCCCTTGAACTTTGGAGATAAGAAAACAAATTTTGCAAAGCCTGAAGATATTGAGATAAAATTTTGTATATAGCTTTATCATGTACTGTTACAGATTAAGTTTTACTTTCATTGTGATTTACCAATGTTTCACAGAGTTATGGTCCTTGAATATAGGAGATACAAAATGTTTTTGAGCCAGGTAGGGGACATGTATTGATTTAGCAGTACTCTCAGAATGCTTGTTGAGTAATATGTTGAGGTTTTTTTAATTCATCTAGGCAGAACTTGCACTGTTGACGATGGAAGAAAATGAAGAAGGCAAACACCATTTCAATCTGAATGATTTAGTACAAGACAAGAAAAAGAAGAAGAAAAAGAAACACAAAAATCAAGTTAATGTGGAAGTGAATGATAATTTTGAGGTGTGTTATCACAACATATAACAGGACAAAAAATAATTGGTGTCTTCAAAAATAAGGCAGAAAAATATATTTCTAAATGCATGTGCTTCAGTAAATTTAAGACAAAAATTGTTGACCATTGCTGGATACCTAAATATTTGTTAGAAAATTAGAAATATGTTTCTGTTGGCTAGTTAGTTTACAGAAATGTTTCGTTATTTAAGGTTTTCATCCTATTTCTGAGAGTGCTTATAAAAATGTCTTGCTGTGTATTAAAAGTATTGGTTTATATGGCAGCAGTGTAACAATCACCATAGGTGTGATAAATACCTAGTTTTTCCCTAGCTTGTTTTAGCAGAGTGCAGGACCATGCCTCAATAGTCTAGTGCCATCCTGCCTTAATCAGCAACATCCTGCCTTGAAATAAAGTTTTGTTCAATAATTATTTTTAAAATTGTCTTTATAAAACATTCAGAAATGTATTATTAATTAATAAAATAAGCCTGCTCTATATATTATTTACCATTTATTTATTAAAATAAGTACATTAATTACATTTTCTTTTATTTCAGTTAAGTTTAATGAAAACAAATGCCATGAATATACACCAAAAGTTAAAATAAAGTTTGTTTTGTTTAACAACACCACTAGAACACATTGATTAATTAATCATCTTCGTTTTTGGTTCAAGCATTGCAGTGTAATCGACCCTTCCGAGTTCGACCCAACAAGATTCTACTGTATTTTCTTTTTATTTATATTTATGTAATATTTTATTATACTTTTCTTTTTCAGATAAAGGTTGATGATCCTCGGTTTAATGCAATGTACAACTCACATTTGTTCAACATTGATCCTTCGGCACCAGAGTTTAAAAGGACTAAAGGTATTGAAGCAATAATAGAAGAAAAACTGAAGAGAAGAAAGCATCCAGAACAAACAAAATCTGAATTTGATGTTTCTGAGAATGTGACTGCAAAACGAAGAAAACATTCTAGTGAACAGGATGGTGAATCATTTTCTAGAACTGAGCTTGAGACATCAGCAAAGGATGTGTCCTTGACATCTCTTGTGAAGTCGGTCAAGGCTAAAACTCAACAATTTTACAGTAAAAAGAAGTTCAGATGATGAACATGTCAGAGTTTATCAAAGTTGTGATCATTATGTAGATCAAGATTCTTTGGCATTATGTCTAAACTGAATCTGAAATAAAATATAAAGACACTGGAAAGTTTTTTATTTTATAACTAATTTGGGCATTAACATAATATTTTAAGCATTTTAATATTACTGGTACTCTGAAATGGGTCAGTAGGAATGCTTTAACATTCAGGGGTGGGAATTCTCCTTGAATTAGCTGTTTTCCTCTCATGGAACATTGCGTTTCCTCGCATTTTAATCGTCTTTTCCTCCAAAATGTGTCAAAATTTTTCCGGGACCCCTCTAGATTACCTCTTTTTTTTTTTACAGTTCACTAATTCCCACCCCTGAACATTAGATATCGTATGATTTAATACTGCACTAAAAACATTAAAATAAACTAAGGATATCATGCATCATAGGTTGGTTAATACAGGGTTTGGTTTTTTTTTCTTCCAGTTTTATGATGCTGTATTATTGCTTTGTGATAGATTAAAATTTATGCACCTGAATGTCGATTAAAAAACAAACAAAAATAAATAAAAACATTTGCTATCTTATTGTGTATATAAATATTGCAGGCTTTTTTTTAACTTGCTAAGTCTGGTCAAGGTGCCCCAATATTGCAAAGTCAATATTACAGGCATTTATAAATCTTATTTATCTTAAGCTTTAATTTTTATTTTCTATTTTATTCAGTCTATCTGAAGATTAGTTATTATTTAAAAAAAAAATGTATGACTTAGGAAGAGTTATTCAAAACATCATGTTGAAGATTTAGATAGTACTGTCATCCACACATTAGAGGTTACATATTGTTGCAAATTATTGTTCATAAGATTATACATTTCAAGTTCAATAAGATTAGATTACAGACATTTTGATCTTCATATACACATTAGAAATATGCTTGAAAAAGAATGGGAAAGTTCATCACTTGCAAATCCATAATTGCAAAATTACTGTCAGAATCACATATTCTGTCATGTATCTTGTTTGCCTCCCTACAAAACAAAACAAAAATGGAAAAAGTGTAAGTAGTATGTAGTAAGACCGTAGAAACAGTGCAGAATTTGTATACATATATGTTTCATAAATATGCCTTTTTTGTGTACAGAGATGTTCAAATTATGCCTTGTTCATAAATTAATCTACAAAAAAATATATATATATTATTGTCAAACATAATTTTGTCACAGTAGTACATTATGTTTACATGTATTTCATCTATAAGCAATAATTTTCATGATCAACAAAAAATTGAAAGTGAACTGTGTACATACAAAAAAAGTTAAATAAAATAACTATATCTTCATGCTTTATTTAATATCTAGGAAATAGACATTTCTTGGAGCACATTTGCTATTTTTTTTAATCTATTGAGAAGATGATGACATTGTGTTCCAATTAATTATAATTTTGTACTGGTTAATTCCATTTCAAAACGGGTGTGCACCCACCTGACATTTCCTGTAAATTTCACTGACATCCATACAGAATAAGGTATGAAAAATAATCAATGGGAGTCGTAACAGATGAAGAAAAGTGCATTCAGTATCCTGATAATCTACAATTGGCTTTTCAGTTGTAACGTGATCTCGGTAACAGCCTTATTTAACTATGTAGTTAACATGTTTATAAAGGTTGTTTTCTGTTGGTGCTCTTGTGTGACTGAGTATAGAAAATGGACCTATCTGATAATCAAATCTGTGGTTATCGATCAATAGCAGCATTTCCATATATGGCATGGTCTTTGGTAACGACTACTGTGTGGCATTAAAAAACTACTCACTTGAAAAAATGGTGCTATATAACAAACAACCCAGTATACAATAAAGTTGTGATTTGTAATCGGTGTTGCATCTTTGTCTAGATATCGGTTGGATTCGTTTTAATTGTTCTAATGTGTATGCGGACATATTAATATGGTGAACTACACAATGAATATGTAATGTATAGGATTAAACTTACCTGTATTTTCTGCTTTTACCCATTTTTCCAGTTCACATTCTGCAATAATGAATACTTTTACTTTCCTGAGTAAAATAATTGCCTTTTGTGTATACTCATTCAAGCAAGAAAAAAAAAAAAACCCTACCCCCCCCCCCCCCCCCCCCCCCCCCCCCAAAAAAAAAGGCTAAATGATATTGCTAATTTGTTTTTCAGACTAAAATTACGAGCATATTCACACGTGGGTTAACAAAGCCACATAAATGATGCAAATGTTTAATTTATAAAGCAGTACTTTATTCTGCCACAACCATTTTATATTTGTCTGTCGCCCCACGACAGGAATCAGTGTTGTTTGCTCCTTCCCCCATTATGAACACTGGCTATGTTAATCTGTTCCTGAGATAATAGTAATTATAACGTTATGATATAACAAAATCACAGCCAATCAAATAATTATTCTTAAAATTTGTCGAAATAAGTCTTAGCTATACAATTTTGTGACAGTTATAATTTTATTATATATTAATTTTCATTTTTTTACGATCCCTTCTAAAGCTTCACCCAAAGTTCCACTGGCATTCCGCCTCATGTCATTGCCCCCCCCCACCAATGGATTTTCTGGATCCGCCGCTAATGTATTCACATATAGAAAATTTGTGACAAAGCCTGCCTATTCAGTATTGTTAAAAACAAATGAGTGAACTACCTTTCCTGTGTGACCAATCTGTATTTTCTGCAGCTATGACGTCGACACACATTTCTGCTAAAGTCAGCCGGAGGTCATACAGTGTCCGTCGATCAAGACTATGGGATCTACTCCAGATCCACGCCTCGCTGATCACACACGTGCCGTTGTCGCTGGCTTTGTGGCAGCTGTAAGCCGCGACGTAACTTGCATAGTCCACCGACACAACCCAGAAGTCTTGAGTAGGTACATCAAACCCTGGAAAGAAGAAACATCCAAAACCGTTTTCAAAAGGGGTGGGGGGGGGGGGGGGGGGGGGGGGGGGGAGAAAACCCACCCACAAGTGAGGACAGCCATTTCATCCTAGAATAAAAACTACCGTCTGCGATAGAAATTTCGGATCAATCGACCATCGGTGTGAGCATGTACATTAATGTATGTGTATTCAGTAGCTTCTCGATGGTATAGCATGTTTTAACCTTAAAGGAACATTCCTGAATTTGCTGCAATTTTTAAGATGTTATTGACTAACAGAGACTTTTTAACGATTGTAATTACATATCAAATATATTTTTTCTGCATAAAATATTGGTGGCTGATCGTTCTAATATTTGTACTAGGTTAAATTTCATTTTATTTCCTAAAATACTGTTTTTTTCGTACGTCCGAAATTATTTGAAGACAAAATCCAGTTTGGACTTCTTAAAAATATTAAGACGACCAGAAACACATTGAATATACAGACACTGATATTCTGAACAAGAAAATATATTTAATATGTAAGTTTAATCGTAGACATATTTTATTAGTCGGAAACATATTACAATGCAGCAAAGTCAGGAATGTCCCTTTAAAGTAAGCCTTTTATCTTATTCGAGCTAGGTAAATGTAGGCCTATGTATGTTGTAATTTTAATGATGAAAAAGCTATAATGTCCGAAAATATGTTCCTATGGTATATAAATGTATGCATATTCCTTCACAAAAGAATGTTTATGTATAACCTGAAACAGGTTTAATTATAAACGAATATGTATTATAAGCATGCAGATATATGTTTGATGGTTATTCCATTGATTTATCAATACATGTACCTTCTACATCGTATTCAAATTTTGCAGGATGTTGATTGCTTTTGAGTTGGAAATTCACAGACATGCATGGTTCCACGAGTGTCTTGGATCTGAAAAGAAATTAAAACTGATTTGGATGTAATCGATTATAACCAAATCTCGAGAAGTAAAGTTACTTTTTTAAGTATGCATAATCGTTGTATGAAATGACAAATAAATGTTCACTTTTTTAATGCATGTACTAGCTTCTATAGTGTAAACGCTGTTACTGACTGCAGAAACGGAGAGAACTGTTGCGTATTGTCTTTGGGAAAACCTAAGGTAGCTCAGTGGCAGATGGGGTTTTTTTGGTGGTCTGTTAGTATCCACTCTCAATAAAATTTGAAAAAAGCGCCCAATTTTAGATAGCATCCACAGCAACATTGCCAAATTCTAAAACGGATCTGTTGAAAATGTATTAATCCTGCGTTTGCAAAGACGATGACGTCCACAGGAATATATTGGATATATGTAAGGTAGCAGCTGGTCAAAGTTAATTAAACCCGTTTCATTTCACTGGTAAGGTTACCAGTCGTGCAATTGGTGATTAATGTGACTGACTGTTGGTTATAAAATATTGTTTCATCTGGTCAGTAAATTCTTGTAATTGAAGTTGAACTAGTAGTTGTGACTACTATTATATATATATATATATATATATATATATATATATATATATATATATATATACTAAAAGGAAAAAGTTATTGTGACATGGATTGTTTGGAGTAATAAATTTGTGAATGGATTTATGGATATAAACCAGAGAAAATGTGCATGAAACAGCTCGAAGAAATGCAACCAAGCAGTTGTTGCAGCAATTGCATGCTTTGTGCAAGAAACATGGAATATTCGGGAGAAATCTTGTCCAGTGTTCACCATAAAAGGCCAGATATTCAGTCGCAAATCATTGCCACTCTGTGCAGCCTTCAGAAGTCCAGAAGTCAGAAAAACACCATTAGTGAACTGTTTGATGTAATTTCGTCATGCCACGCCTCAGTGGGAAAAAAAGAAAGACGTTTTATTTAACGACACATTCAACACATTTTATTTACGGTTATACGGCGTCAGACATATGGTTAAGGACCACATATTTTGAGAGGAAACCCGCTGTCGCCACTACATGGGCTACTCTTTCCGATTAGCAGCAAGGGATCTTTTATTTGCGCTTCCCACAGGCAGGATAGCACAAACCATGGCCTTTGTTGAACCAGTTATGGACCACTGGTCGGTGCAAGTGGTTTACACATACCCATTGAGCCTTGCGGAGCACTCACTCAGGGTTTGGAGTCGGTAACTGGATTAAAAATCCCATGCCTCGACTGGGATCCGAACCCAGTACCTACCAGCCTGTAGTCCGATGGCCTAACCACGACGCCACCGAGGCCGGTCCTCAATGAAAATGACAGATGGCGAGTCATTGGGATGCTTGAAACTGGGACCTCGTAGCGTGACGTCGCACGTCAATTCAATGTCCACACAAACACCATATGACACTTATGGCAACGATATCAACAAAACAACCAGGTCAGGGACTGTCCCCGTAGCGGCTGACCACCCGTGACAACCCCTTGCCAAGACACATGGATCCGAAACACGCATCTGCGAAACGGGTTCCAACCAGCAACCCTCACAGCCCGTACCATCCCTGGTAACAGAGGTGTATCAGCGAGGACAGTCCGACGACGTCTACGCATCTACGGCATCCGTTCAAGACGCACAGCCAGAAGGCTAATCCTGATGCCAGAACATCGACTTGGACGTCGACGTCTCCAGCGGTGCAGACAGCACGTGACTGGAGACGTGTCCTCTTCACTGATGAATCCCGTTTCCTTCTGCACAGATCTGACAGCAGGACACGTGTCTACAGACGTCAAGGTGAACGTTACGTCACGCCATGTGTTCTTGAAGGGGATCGTTTTGGAGATGGTGGCGTTATGATATGAGGTGGAATTACAGCCACAGGCCGGACCCAGATGGTTGTGATTGAAGGCAATTTGAATGCTGTGAGGTACCGAGATGAAATTTTGCAAACAACTGTGTTACCATTTTTGCAACAGAACGGCCCCGGGATGTAATTACAACACGATACCGCCAGACCACACATTGCTAAATGTGTGTAGCAGTATCTGAATCAGAACAATGTTGATGTGCAACCCTGACCTGTCAGGTCCCCGGATTTGTTTGCAATCGAACATGTCTGGGATGAAATGGAGCTCGTTTCCATATCTTCGGACATTTCTCTTGCCATGTTATAACGTTTCATATACGGCAGTAAAAACGTATCATCAATTATCTTTGTCTTTTGTGTGTCACAATAACTTGCCATTTAGTATGTATATATATATATATATATATATATATATATATATATATATATATATATATATTATTCACTACACTGATACTAGTATAAGGGTGAGGGGTGGTAGTATTTATATCCATGATTTATATGTTGATTGCAACTCTGCTTGCAGCCATTTTAGCCACGTTGTTGTCTATTTGATTTGGTGGTATATACCCGCAAGTACGGATGTTCGTCATATCTTTTGCGGGATGCTGAATTTGCAAATGTATGACAGTTTTGTTGTTGTTTTGTTGATTCTGCTGCTACTAAGGATGCAATCGCTAATGAATCAGTTCCATACCTTGTAGTGAATGTTCCTTTGATTCCATCAACTTCAACGCTTTTCATGTGATAGACAAAATCTGACATTGAAGTTTCCATGGAGAGAAAGAAAGCGGGCGTCATCATATAGCTTAGTTCATACCATTTGCCAAGAAACTAGAATGCAATGATAAAAATGAATATTAAGACAAAAGCACAAGCATGGTATAGCTTTTGTCAAATTACAGATTACATATCGGTTGTAGAACAACTTTTTGAGGGATAGTGCTATTGTGAACTTTGACCAAACAGTGAGAGAAGAAACACAGGCTAATCCCACCGAATAGCAGCGATTGCTTTTATTAACCGGCCTCGGTGGTGTCGTGGTTAAGCCATCGAACATAAGGCTGGTAGGTACAGGTTTCGCAGCCGGGTACCGGCTCCCACCCAGAGGGAGTTTTAACGACTCATTGTGTAGGTGTAAGACCACTGAACCCTCTTCTCTCTCACTAACCACAAACAACTAACCAACTGTTCTGGACAGCCAACCCAGATAGTTTGCCCAGGACAGCGTTCTTGAACCTTACTTGGATATAAGCACGAAAACAAGTTGAAATGAAATGAAAAATGCTTTTATTATTATGCATTTTTTCCCCCATAGATGTATACTAGTCGCGAGGCACTCCTTGGAACATGGGAAACCCATAACCCAACCGGCCTATTTGTGGTGGAAGCCAATTTTGTTTCTCAAACTAGTTAAAGATCCGTTAAACAATGTGCATTTTCATCAAAGCATTATTGAAAATAACATCAGACCATTTTCGGTATTAACAAATTAGACCATATACTAGTATATAAAAACGAAAGACGGTAAACTCTATACGCCATGTCCATCGACAAAGGTATACAACTAGCTTCCCACCTTCAGGAATATTCTAATAAACACAGTATATAATAGGTTAACTCATAAGTGTACGAGACCGGGTGGGTTTTTTGGTGGTTTGTTTTATTTATTTATTTTTATTATTATTATTATTTTTTTATTATTATTATTTTTTTTTTTTTTGGGGGGGGGGGGGGGGTGCAAATCCTCAAATTCGATAGAGACATTCGTGCAAAATGAGCTGGACTGAAACCTTTTCACCATGTTGTTCTATCATTCAACCTACAATATTAGTTTACCCATGAAAAAACCCAGCGTAGTGATTGGTTTGCATCCTTATATTAATCTACTAGCCGGGCGTCCATATGGTGGAGTGGCTATTCTATGGAGGAAGACACTAGCCAGTTTAGTTAATGTGTGTACATATGACGATAGTAGAATAATAGGGTTAGAATTAAATTGTGCATCGTCGAAAGTACTTATCTTGTGTGTTTACTTACCGACTGATTCGCCTGAAAATTGGGAGGATTACGTCTCATACCTTGGAAAATTGCATGCCATATCAGAGGAATCCAACACTCCAAATGTGTACATAATCGGTGATTGGAATGCCAATATTAAGCGGCAGTCAAGGTTTGGTGCTGAATTATATAATATGTGTTCAGAACATGGTTATATATTATCGGATGCTGTTCTTTTAGGTACAGATACGTATACATATATTAGTGAGGCGCATGCGACAACGTCATGGCTAGACCACTGTTTGGCTACTACAGCTGCACACAATGCAATAACTAATATGAATATACTACATTACATTGCGCCATGGGATCATCTGCCATTACAATTCACCATCAGTGTGAACGGTTTGACCAAATGCAATTTACCCAAAAAATCACATACTGCCAAGAACGTCTGTAAACTGGTCAAAAGTTACTGCTGATGATAAAAAAACGTATAGAGCTGAGTCAGATATTTCCTATCTCAAATCTATATTCCTATTGATGCAATTTCTTGTATCCAATGAAATATGGTCATCTACATCATTGATAAAATATAATTGGTATCCCAACATTTGATTAAAGGTAATAGTGACAATCACAAAAATGTGCCTGGGTGGAATAACTACGTAAAAGATCTGCATCTCACTGCTCCAGAGGCCTACTTGTTATGGCGAGACAATGGTAAACCTAGAACAGGACTTACATGTGAAAATATGAACAAAACACGTAGGCAGTTTAAATACGCTCTTAGAATGTGTCAAAAAGAGAACGATAAAATGAAAGAACGAAAGAAATGTTTTATTTAACGACGCACTCAACACATTTTATTTATGGTTATATGGCGTCAGACATATGGTTAAGGACCACACAGATTTTGAGAGGAAACCCGCTGTTGCCATTACATGGGCTACTCTTCCGATTAGCAGCAAGGGATCTTTTATTTGCGCTTCCCACAGACAGGATAGCACAAACCATGGCCTTTGTTGAACCAGTTATGGATCACTGGTCGGTGCAAGTGGTTTACACCTACCCATTGAGCCTTGCGGAGCATTCACTCAGGGTTTGGAGTCGGTATCTGGATTAAAAATCCCATGCCTCGACTGGGATCGGAACCCAGTACCTACCAGCCTGTAGACCGATGACCTGCCACGACGCCACCGGGGCCGGTCGATAGAATGATGGCAGATGCTATAGCACAAAATTTGACCGACATGAACTTTCGTGAATTTTGGAAAAATATTTCTACAGAAAATAATAAACGAACTCTATTGGCAACAACTGTGGATGGTGTGACCGGGGAAGAGAATATTGCAGGTTTGTTTAAAGAACATTATAAAGAACTTCTAAATTCTGTGACGGGTCAGCATCATCGAGCATATGTTGAAGAATATATTGCTAATGATTCAAGTTATGTTGCTGAAATGAACGTAAATCCCAATGAGGTAATGGAGTTTGTTTTTAAACTTAGCAGTGGGAAATCAACAGGGAATGACGGCCTCTCAGCGGAACACCTCCAATATGCGTCCAAGAGATTATTCGTTCTATTGTCAGTTTGTTTCAGTGCCATGCTTGTACACGGGCATGTATCTAGTAGTATGACAGATGTTATTCTTGTTCCTATTGTGAAAAACAAAACCGGAGACATGACAGATAAAGGCAATTACCGTCCAATTGCATTAGCAACTGTGATATCAAAAGTTATGGAACATGTACTGTTATCACGAACAGACCTGAGTACATCGGACTATCAGTTTGGTTTTAAAAGTGGGACATCCACCGATATGTGTTTATTTGCTTTTAAGGAAGTTATTAACTTTTACATTTTACAAGGTAGTCCTGTGTATGTTTGCTTTTTGGATGCAAAAAAAGCCTTTGACCGAGTAAATCACTGGACATTATATACGACACTTTTGAAAAAAGGCGTGCCTACTTTTGTAGTTCGCTTTCTCAAAACATGGTATTTAACCCAATTGTTTAGTGTAAAATGGGGTGCATATATTTCCTGTAAGTTTAATGTAACAAATGGCGTCCGTCAAGGTGGGGTAATGTCACCCTTATTATTTAATATATATATATTGATGACCTTAACCTACAGTTGTCAAAATGTGCAGTTGGGCGTAATGTTGGTGGGGTGTTTCTAAATAACTTCAGTTTTGCTGATGATATGTCACTTCTTTGCCCATCTATTTCTGCATTAAGAAAAATGTTAACGATTTGCGAGAAATTTGCAGAAGATTATGATATTATATATAATACAGTGAAAACTGTTTGTATGTGTATTGAGCCAGAAACTCTGAAGTTGATCTATGTGCCTTCGATATATTTGTGTGGTGATGTACTGAAATGTGTTGACAACTATAAATATCTAGGTCATATTATATGCAAAAACATGAAAGACGATAACGACATTAAACGACAGTATAGAGCCCTTTGTGTACGTACAAACATGTTGTTGCGGCGATTTGCAAAATGTTCAGAATCTGTTAAAACACAATTATTTGTGAGTTATTGTAGTAATTTGTACGCGGGTGCATTATGGGTGAAATTTACACAGGATACCATGAAGGATCTTAACATATGTTATAATAATGCATACCGATGGATGATCGGACAGCGACGACCATACAGTGCCAGCAAGATGTTTTGTCAGTCATCGAGTAAAAAGCTTTGGCGCTTTACTTCGCTCAACAGCATATTCGCTAAAGAGCAGAATCGAAACAACGTCAAACGACCTACTTGCCCACCTGCGGTGTACAACTGTGTACGTCAAATCTGTATGTGTAAATCGCTGGCACAAGCTGCTGTATATTATGTAATCAGTTTTGTATGTGATGTTTATATATACTCTTCAAAAGAAGAAACGCAAAACCACATTGTCGTAACATTTGGAGAATTGATTTAATTATTGAATGGTGAGTCCGATAATTACCAAATGTTTCAGGATTGTTCACAATTCACTCTAGTCCATTGTGAGTAAGTGATAGGACACACCACCAAGGTCAAGGTCATCTGGAGTCAATACCGGGTGTGGCCTCCGCGTGTGTTGACAACTGCCTGGCACCGCCTGCCCATTGAAGCAACCAGAGTACGGATGACGTCCCGGGGGATGGTGGCCCACTCGGCCTGCAAGGCTGCTGCCAGCTCGGGCAGGGTCTGGGGCTGTGGTTGTCGCTGTCGGAGGCGTCGGTCCAACTCGTCCCATAGATGCTCAATTGGGTTCAAATCCGGTGATATCGATGGCCAAGGAAGGACATTAATGTTGTTGTTCTGTAGGAAAGCCGTTGTGAGACGTGCTGTGTGAGGCCTGGCGTTGTCATCATGTGGAACACTGCGTTGGCGTTGGCCATGACTGGAACGATGTGTGGCCGGAGGATCTGGTCAATGTAGCCCTGTGCATTCAGGTTGCCCTGCACGTGGACCAGGTCAGTTCTGCCAGTGTGTGAGATGGCTGCCCACACCATGACACTACCCCCGCCGAATCTGTCCACTTCCTGCACGCAGTTTGCCGCATAACGTTCACCACGACGCCTATACACGCGACATCTTCCATCATGACGTCGGAGCAGAAATCGGGACTCGTCACTGAACCACACCTGTCTCCATCGCAGTTGAGGCCATTGTCGATGAATCTGGCACCACTGCAGTCGGAGTCGACGGTGTTGTGGTGTTAAGATGACACCTCGAACTGGACGTCTGGCACGAATTCCTACCTCACGTAGGCGGTTCCGTACGGTCTGGTCGGATATCCTGCGCAAACCTGGTATTGCTGCGGCTGTGGAGGTGGCAGTAGTCAATCGTTCCCGAAGGTGGCATACCCGGATGTAGCGGTCCTGCCCGGGGGTAGTGACCCGTGGTCGACCGGATCTAGGGAGGTCACGTGTTGATCCATGTTGCTGGTAACGGTCCCACAGTCTGGAGATGGTGCTTGGGGACACATGGAATGCCCTGGCAACGGCCGTTCTGGATTCGCCTGCGTCTAGTCGGCCGATGGCATTGTTTCTCTGCGGTTCACTGAGACGTGGCATGTCCTGGATTGTCAACTGTCGGCCAGATACAGAGGCCAGGCAAGCGAACACCCTGCACTTTTATACTGTCGGTGTTCATGTTGCACGTGCAGACAACGCACGTGCAGTGGTGACATGGTTTGCACGTGGCTGCGTTTTTGCGAATATTCATATTTTGGAACTTTATGGTACAGTAGCTGCGTTTTATCGAATGTAACCGTGGGAATGTGTTTGGGACATGCAATGACCTTATATTCACAAAGCATGAACCGGTAGGAAACGTAAAATCGGAGTTATAACCCATTTGTACCCTTTTGCGTTTCTTTTTTTGAAGAGTATATGTTCTATGGATCTCTGATCTGAAATAAAAATCTATTATTATTATTATTATTATGGCTGTTTGGCGAAAATGCTAATGTGAATAAATGTTGTTATCCAGATTAGGGCATTTTTGTTTAATTCGGACAAAACTCAACCTGCCCTACAAAATTGGGAGCTGGTATGTCTATAGGTCAACTGTCGATTGTATGTAAATTTGTTTTATTTTACTAGAATATGTTTATGTAGGCCTAAGCACTTAGGATCAAATATGCAGCATTCCTTCATGTTAAAACTACAAAATACATTTATTTAAATGTTAATAATTTTAGCACAAGTTACCTCCTTGTTGTTGTTTTGTTTGTTGTCATTGTTGGTGTTGTTTCAGTTACTTTACGAAATAATGTCGCTTAAAAGCTTTGACTCTTCTTCTTCTACTACAAATACCACGGGTTTGCCCAAATTATCACCTTCCGTCACAGTTGTAAGAAATACGCATTTTAATTGTAAACAAGTTATAATAGCGGGAAATATTTTACATTACTTAATAACAAGACTATGTTGCTGTTGTGTTTTGTTTGTTGGGGATTTTTTTTTTTTTTTTTTTTTTTTTTTCGTTTTCGTTAAGTCGGTTGTGGTAGAGCACTCGTTGAGGTGCTCGAGTTCAAGCATCGAATTCCCACGGTTTATTAATTCTCAGATTGCTGTTTTTTTTCTGCCCCTCCCCCCCCCCCCCTCATCGTATAGCAAAGGCTGTGGTATATGCTGTTCTGTCAGTGGGAAAGTGCATTTAAAAGATTCCTTGCTGCTAATGGAGAAAAGAGAGCGGGTTTCCTCGGAAGAAAACGGGTCACAATTACAAATTGACGTTTGACATCCAATAGCTGATGATTAATTAATCAATATACTCTAATGGTATCGTTAAATAAAATAAATTTTACATTTAGGTACATAGCCAATGCCTCTTTCCTTTTCTTGGGGTATTTGGCTACCTAGTAGCCTGGATTAATTTGAAATATACAGAAGAAACGTAAATCCTTAATGAACATTAAATATATTCATTTACCAAACGTGCAAAGTTTAAATACTGAAAACAAAACATCACAATATTTAAAATGTAATATTAAAATTTTACCTTTCTTTGATCAAACCCTGAAGAAAGAGTCACATTATCAACCAAACATTCTTGCTTCTGTATTAACGAGCTCACCGACGATAATACACAAAAGAAAATTAAACACGGGGTCGCCATCTTGAAAAGAACACAACGTTCTGCTAAAGAGCATAGATTATCCTATACACTCGTTATTGTAGGTTAACTGCCGATTGTATGTTAATTTGCTACTTTCTCGAATACGTCTACATCTACAAGACATAAAGCTGATATAGATAGTTGTGGCTAATGTGGATTTTTTTCTTCTTCACAGTATGAGTTTGAGTGAAGGGTGGACAAGTTCTTGAATTGCTACCCACGGATGACGGTATTACCGTAGGCATTTGATGACACGCAGCTGTGCTGTTAGTGGCACATGCCAATTAAATGATGAAATGCACCTTTTGTGGCAGAATATTACAAAGCAGTGTCCAACATGCGACTAGTCCAGTTTGAATACACGAGGGAGTTGTTTACACGGGGAATTAACGATCGCTGCTCGCGAAATAACTATCGCAATTTAGAATTTGTCAAGGAGGCAAATTGGTCGTCAAGATTGTGTATTGGTCTGAATATTTTTATTCCCAATTTATTTACTAGCTGTAATGCAGCAAGGAAATAACTTTGATGCTCATTTTGGTTTCATGAATTAAATTATTTAAGTTGGCAAATGTTTGAATAACTATATATTACTCTAAAATTATAAGACGTTACCGATGTATTGTAGTTCATGGACGTACGGAAGTTATTTAATGCGGGGACGGAGGCGCAAAACATTACCATAAGCGTACGAGACATGGGGGGGGGGGGGGGGGGGGTACCTCAAATTCGGGCAAAAATGATAGAGATATTCGGCTAACCTGAGACATTTTTACCATGTATTTCTATCATTCTACACGCAAAATTAGTTGTAATCCATGTAAAAATGTGTAGTGATTCGTTCGCAACCCTATAGTATATAACAGTTACTGTTTGGTAGTAATGCTAATATGAATAAATGTTGTTATGCAGATTCGGGCATTTTCGTTGAATTCGGATAAAAGCCATCTTGCCCTACTACATAAAATGGGAGCCCGTATGCACCTGAATATTACCTCGGAAGATTTACATGGTTAAACGTTTGCTATCAATTTATTTTAAGGTGCTTTGTCCTTAAAATAATTAGAGTAATATTTATATAAAATTCTTACAGTTTTTCGCTACAAAATGGCAGTCAACCTTCAGACGGCGTTGGAACCATATGTCGTGGTCAAAATCAGCTCCATTTATACGAAAAGCACGCGACAGTGAGTCATGGCTGTATACTCTCACAACGGGAGGGGGGGGGGGGGGGGGAGAGTTAGGACGTATCCCAGTGGTAAAGTGTTCGCTTGATGCGTGGTTGGTCTAGGATCGATCCCCGTCGGTGAGCCCATTGGGCTATTTCTCGCTCTAGCCTGGGCACCAAGACTGGTATATCAAAGGCCGTGGTATGTGCTATCCTGTCTGTGGGATGATGCATATACAATAGCCCTTGCTATTAATGAAACAAATGTAGCGAGTTTCCTCTCTAAGACTATATGTCAAAATTATCACATGTTTGACATCCAATAGACGATGATTAATAAATCGTTAAACAAAATAAACATGTCATAACATATTTTGGATTCAGTCTTATGCAGAGATACAGTACCGACTACGCTAATAGAAGATTCGGAATCGTCTTGTATGTTACGACTTCTTTTACACACTTTTAAAATGTTATATTTTTGTATGTATCGTTAAACAAAAACAAACTTTAACGTGCACACTCCGAGCATGCTGTTTTAGCGCACGCCTTTCATGGGCACATATGCCAAGTTCCTCCGTCCATTACAGGAAATGTTGGGGTGGGTTGGAGAAGGGACCGCCTGCATTGGCAGGTGCAAGAGAGCACCAGTAGCCTGACCGGTGGCGGAAGGTTGGTTTGGATGCTATGGAATGTGGAACGTCTGGTAGGATTAATGCCAAAAGAGAAAAGTGCGCAATTGGAATGAAGGAAATTTGGCGCATTTTTGATCGGTCCGCCGTTTTGGAACTTAGTTTGCCGAGAGTAACTCGTTCTGGCAGACGAAGATGGTGAGCCAGAAAATACTGAGTGGCTTCTGGTATAGCATTTGTAACATGATGTTTTGTATCATATACCGTTTAAATAGTAAATTATGTATCAAGCACAAAATTCTACCACACACATGATGCATTGCAAAATTTAAAGTTACTATGTTGTCTATCTATTCATCTTCAATGAGTTAGACATTTTTGTTGTTTTTATTGTTTCGTTTTATGAATCACCTAACATTGATTTCTCAAATAACTCACATAAATAATGGGATGGTAGTGTACTCTGTTTTCACGGCCTTCGTATCTACTTAAAACTCAAACACGTCCTACGGGAAAAGAGAATATCTTTAATACTCGAGCATTTCTCATTTCACAAGGGGCGGAACGTAGCGCAGTGATAAAGCGCTCACTTGATGCGCGGTCGGTTTGGGATCCCATTGGGCTATTTCTCGTTCCAGCCAGTGCACCACGGCTGGTATATCAAAGACCGTGATATGTGCTATCCTGTATGTGGGATGGTGCATATAAAAGATTCCATGCTACTAATGGAAAAAATGTACCGGCTTTCCTCTCTATGACTGTGTCAAAATTACCATATGTTTGACATCCAATAGCCGATGATTAATAAATCAATGTACCCTAGTGGTGTCGCTAAACAAAACAAACTTCTTCTCTTTTCACCTGTGGCATGTTCAGGAGGTCGAGCGTTCGTGAACAAGTTGACTGGTACACCATCGTCTTCTATCACAGCATGTCTGTCTGACGATCGATGTACAAATCGAGTCTAGAATGCGATCGCTGATCATCTTGAATATATAGTATTATACCAAACAAAATCCGATGGCCGACAATGTTAATGTATGTGGTTAAAAACAGCATATGTAAAATATATCAACCAAATTATGACCCATAAATCTGAATACCACAAATCTTCCGCCAAAGTATTAACTGAAGAAAGTTGACCCATTTCCGAGATATATAAGTGGAAGTTTTTACAACACTCGAAGTTTCGCGCTTGGAAAATTGTAGTACTTAGTTTTACAGGTACCCAATACATGTTTCAAGCACAAGGCTACTTGACACAATGATACGAGATGAAATTACCTCTTTTTTTCCACAACAAACACTGTCACATGTATTACCAATGGCAAGACTGGTAGTATTGACTGTGTTATCAAAAGTCCGGATCACATATAACTTTAATCTAACCGGATGTTATTTTGTTTAGTGCTACCATCATACCTCAGATGTATGCACTTGGATAACAACATTTCCACTATCAAACAGACTAATGCCAAAACAAGACCAATCGCCACAGCATAGAACCCGCCTTGAACGTCGTCCAGATGTGCAGGTTTTGTCGAGTGTTCGTTTATATTGCAATTACTTTTGTTGATGTACTTCAGCTTCAAATTGTCCAACACTCCACTGGCTATCATTCTGCTGATCCTGAAAAAGTATTAACGTTTATATGACAGGTTGTAGGCAAGGTGATTTCAGGATATATAAATAATATGTGACCCATGTCTCTTTGGCAAATATCAGTGTTCGACAGGTTTCTGAAAGTTACTAGCCCTAACATAAGCTTTGGCTAGTAACCCATGTATTATAGTAATACGGTCAATAATTTCCACTAACCCCGACCAGCCAGGACTGAGAGCTAGTGGAATTGTCGAACCCTGCAATACTATTGTCTTTCCCCGATAAATTAATATACTTTTATTTAATATACAGTAGTTATGTTCCCTGCACTAGAGGTAATAATAAACATGAATATATGTAAGCATACAAATTCTATAATATATGGCGAACAGTAAAAACTTTGAAATAAACGAAAAGGAGTTAAAAAATATAAGAAGGGTGTGGGGAGATAGAAATGAAAGAGAGAAATAAAGGACGAAACACAATGACGTTTGTGCATATAGGGTGTATAATACCAAATCAAATCCCACAGACGATAATAGTAACATATGTGGCTAAAACTTCTACCTGCAGCGTATCAATCGACACAAACGCCACGGATATAAATACTACCACCCCTCACCCTTAAAGTGAATCAGAAAAAAATGGGAGTCAATCTGCTCATTTCTGAGATAACGTGTAGCGTCTATGACTACCCTAGTTCCGCACAAAATTCGAGTACTTTTTTTACAGGTACCCCATACATGTTTCAAGCACAAGGCTACTTGATACAGTGGTCTAGATGAAATAAAATTGCATACATGTTTTGCCCATATGAAACTTTTTTTTTTTAAAACCAACACACTCACATTTATCACCAATCACAGGACTGTTATTTGGTTTAGTATTACCTTTTGTGTTGTGATAAAGACATCTAGATATATATTGACATGTTTTGTTTC